>NW_028318203.1:332033-498050 GCF_062004578.1 Staurois parvus
AGCTATAAAATAAAGTCTAACATTTGGTATTGCTAGGCCTCCTTGGTCTTCACCATACTGTAGAGTAGTGAGTTTGATTCTAGCTGACGGCTTCTTCTAAATGAGTTCCCCAAACTGGGAGTCTATACTGGAGCACCACTTACGAGGTGTCCACATGGGAGAATTGTGGAGTATATAGAGGAATTGTGGGGTCCATATCTTCTCTTGTTCATAGATGTTATTGGAAAGAGATAATAGTTTTACAAGGAGCTCATAATGTGATTGCAGGACTCAACAACAGTGTCAGGGAAGATCGCAGCGGCGCACGAATCTGCGCATGCGCAGGATCCTGACAAGGCATACAGGAAGGCGGGCACTAGGACCCAGGCGCACCTGTCACCAATGACGGCGCTGGGCAGGCACTAGGACCCAGGCGTG
This sequence comes from Staurois parvus, assembly GCF_062004578.1. Classification (NCBI taxonomy): domain Eukaryota; kingdom Metazoa; phylum Chordata; class Amphibia; order Anura; family Ranidae; genus Staurois; species Staurois parvus. The sequence continues at coordinate 332,451 of NW_028318203.1, forward strand.
CCTATCGGTGCCGGGCGGGCTATTTAAACGGGCCACTGCAGGATCCAAATTGCCGTATGGTCTTATTCCTTTGCCTGTGATTCCTGACTCTGAGTTGTTTCCTGTTGCCGAACCCAGCCTGCTTCTGACTACCATTGACCTTCTCCTGCCCTGACCCCTGGCTTGTCTCTGGATATTCTTCTGCCTGCTTCTGGTCATTCTGACCTCCTGTTGCTGAACCTGGCCTGTGACCCGACTATGCTTCTGCCTGCTGCTCTGGTCTGCTCTGCCTTTTCGGACACCAAACCCGGCCCGCCTGACTCCGCTACCGGCCGCATGGATCCATCTGCATCCTCCTCTGATCTGCTCTGCCTTCTCACATCAGGCTCACTACTAAATTACGTGACACTAGAGGTCTCCTCTACCGCAGCTGGGCATACCTTGGGGCCACAACCTGGTCTCAGCCTGCTCCAAGTCCATCCCCACCATCAGGGGCTCTGGTGAACAAGCAGACTGGGGCTTAGACCCCACGCCCTAGGGAACCCCAAACTGTGGACCTATAGAGCTACCGCTAGAGTCGTGACAGTACCATACGGCCATGTCTGAGCCTGGAAGAGGACCTTCTCCCATGGATGAGATATGTCATCATTTGACCGCACTTACCCAGGCTGTTAAGATCTTACAGGATGGATATGCACATTTGGAAGAACGTATCCAAACCTTGGCTACACCCGCTTCTGTACCAACAGATCCGGCTACTTCTCCCTCGGCCAGTGATTCCTCAGAAACCCGTACTAGTACGGTGGTCCAGTTACCTTCACCTTAACCTTGTGTGCCTACTCCAGAACGATTTAATGGGGATCAAAGTAAATTCAGGGCATTCAGAAACACATGTCAGCTGTATTTTGACCTGCAAGCACAAACTTTCTCCACAGAGACTGTTAAGGTGGGGTTCATCATCTCCTTGCTGCAGGGAGAACCTCAGGGTTGGGCCCACTGCCTGCTCAAGAGTCACCATCCACACCTAAACACCATGACTACATTCTTCAATGCCATGGCCCAGCTATACGACGATCCATAGCGGACAACTACAGCTGAAACAGCATTACATGCGCTTCAACAGGGTCACCAAGCAGCAGAGGACTATGTCTCAGACTTTAGACGATGGAGTGGTGACACAAACTGGAACGATGCAGCCCTATGACATCAGTTCCACCTGGGCCTGGCCGAGCCCCTCAAGGACGAGCTAGCTCAGGTAGGCATACCTGGTTCCTTGGAAGATCTGATTGCGTTAGCCATCCAGATTGACCGTCGGCTACGTGGACGCAGGTTGGAAAGATCCAACCAAGCTCTGAGGCCTACCTGGGTGCTACCCAAGTTTCCAGCCCAGCACAATCCCCCTGCTAGAACCCGGGATTCTGAGGATACGGATGCCCCGGAACCTATGCAACTCGGGCTAATACATCCTTCACTAACTACCGAGGAATGCCAAAGATGTCGGGTCCACAACCTCTGTTTATACTGTGGAGAACCAGGCCATTATGTGCATTCCTGCTCAGCTAAATTGCGCAAGTGCATCTTTGTTTCTTCAGCTGCTCCTCCATCATGTTCAAATAGTTCAACTCACCTGGCTGTTCCCATTTCCTTCCAGCATCCCGGAAGAACTGTGTAGGTGACGGCAATTATTGACTCGGGGGCCTGCAGCCGCTTCATAGATTTAAACTTTGCCGCCCAACAACATATCCCATTACTGCCAAAAGAACACGGGTTAAACATTTTTCTTGCTGATGGAACCCGTATTAAATCCGGACTGGTAGACAAAGAGACCCCACCAATCCATACTACAGTAACCAACCATCATCAGGAATTTTTACTTCTAGATGCTATCACCGCCCCACTGTTTCCTCTCATACTGGGCCTTCCTTAGCTACAGGCACATGAACCTCAAATTAACTGGAAGTCGGGCTCGATCCAATTTCCCTCTTCTTACTGCCAGGAACATTGTTTGCCCTTGGTATCCTCAGGTCCACCTACCCTACTGTGCATGGACTCTGATAAAGAAATCTCTCAAACAATTCCTCCAGCTTACCATGACTATTTTGACGTATTCAGTAAACGGGGAGCAGATATACTTCCTCCTTATCGATCCTATGACTGTCCGATCGATTTGCTTCCCGGGTCTGAAATCTCCATTGGGCGGATCTTCTCCTTATCTGAACGGGAACTAGGAGTTCTAAAAGGAATATATTGAGGAGAATCTCCATAAAGGGTTCATTCAGCCCTCCACTTCACCAGCTGGAGCTGGAATATTCTTCGTAGAAAAAAAGGACAAGTCCTTGCTGCCCTGCGTGGATTATCAGAAACTAAATAAGATTACCGTTAAGAACCGGTATCCCCTTCCCTTGGTTCCTGAACTATTCCAGAGACTCAAGACTGCCGCTATCTTCACCAAGTTGGATTTGAGAGGGACATAAAACCTGGTCCACATACGGGAAGGGGACGAATGGAAAACGGCCTTCCGCACCCGTTTCGGCCACTTTGAATACCTGGTCATGCCATTTGGGTTATGCAACGCGCCTGCTACTTTCCAACATTTCATTAATGACATTTTCAGAGATTACCTGGATGTTTTTGTTGTCATCTACCTGGATGATATATGTAAATCCTCCTGCGCTTCTATGTCTCCTAGGATGAGTAAAAGGAACAGCCGCTCACATCCAAATCTCACCTTAAGATAGAACTAATAAATCTAATATATAAATGATGTAGCGCTGTAATAACTCATGAGTATGGTTATAAACATATCACTCTACTGACATCCAAAAGATAGCAATTGTGACATATATAAGTGATGCGTGCAATATAGAATACACTTATATATGGTTGCACTTCTCTACGGTTGGTGAATCACAGGATTCCCAAACATCATACTTATGAGCATCCTACCATTGCCTGACTAAAGAGGAATAGAGGAAGGAGGAGGAGAGAGTATAGAAGGTGGTGGAGTCATTTCTGGCCTGGAGAAATCATGTAGGATCCAGGGTGATCCAAGAGGCTTATTTGGCCCCTGTGGGTCGCAGGGGGAAAGTGAGCGGGCACGCCTGCCATATAGGAGTACTTCTCACTACCTGCACTGTCACAGCAGCACATGGTGTGATCATTGCATTGTGTGGATTTTTGAGACACAACTTGACACCGAATATAGTGGACTTTTTATCACCATTGTTTATATAAGTCACTTATCTGATGATGCATAACCCTGTATAGGGAAGCACTGTGTGACAATGATGATATGATCACTTGTTTATGATCACTTGGATATTTATAAGTGTATTCTATATTGCACGCATCACTTATATATGTCACAATTGCTATCTTTTGGATGTCAGTAGAGTGATATGTTTATAACCATACTCATGAGTTATTACAGCGCTACATCATTTATATATTACATCTACCTGGATGACATTCTGATTTTCTCCGCATCTCTGGAGGTACACCGAGACCATGTGAGATGCGTTCTGGGACGGCTTCGCCAGCATGGACTATATGCTAAGGCAGAGAAATGCAACTTTGAGAAACAGAGCATTCCATTCCTGGGCCTGATCATCTCTACTGCCGGAATTGCAATGGATCCCCAAAAGATCACAGCAATTTTTGAATGGCCAGTACCCTCAGACAAAAAAAGAGTTCAGGGGTTCATCGGATTTGCAAATTTCTACTGGAAATTCATTAAGAACTTTTCGGGCCTCATTTCACCTATCACTCACCTCACCAAGTTAGGAGTCCACTTCCATTGGACCCCAGAGGCGCAAACGGCTTTTGAGACAGTGAAGAAATTATTCACAGCAGCCCCCATCTTAAGCCATGCAGACTCCTCTCTTCCTTACACCTTGGAAGTAGATGCGTCCTAAAACGCAGTAGAGGCAGTTCTTTCACGAAGGAAAGGCCTGAAGGAACTAATGCATCCAGTAGCCTTCTTCTCTAGGAAACTTACCTCAGCTGAAAGGAACTACGACATTGGGGACCGAGAACTCTTGGCAATAAACACAGCACTGGAGGAATGGAGATACCTGCTGGAAGGGGCCATACATCCAATTCTGATATATAGCGATCACAAGAATTTAGAATATTTAAGGACTGCTAAACGTCACAAACCACGCTAGGCTAGATGGGCACTGTTTTTCTCCAGATTCATTTTTCACATCACCTACAGGCCAGGATCCAAAAACACTAAACCAGATGCGCTTTCACGTATGTTCGAGGATCCAAAAGAATCTCCAAAACCGGACACCATTCTACCAGCAGGGAATTTCTTGCTATTAAAGTCTGAACTTCGGGGGCGCATGCGCGGCCAGGGACGATGGCGGCTGCATTTTAGCTGAGCTCCGCTCATCCCCGGCCAGCACGGACTCACCTGATACGTGCCACTGCTTCCCTGCTAATAAGGGTGAGTCACACCCACTTGGCACCCGGCCCGGCTTCAGGGAGAGACCTGTATGGGGAAGATAGGGCACTGGAAGCCCCCCTTCCCGTAGCCAATGGATTCGCGGCCCTCGCCGCTCTGGCGCTTCCTGTCCAGGCCGCAATCCCCGGCCTCCAGTATGCCCAGGAACCCAGGGAGAGATCCCGGCCCCCCGGTGGTCACGGAGGGTACTGCACCTTCATGCCTGTCAGCTTCCATGCCTGCCTCTGCCCTGACTCAGCCCCAGATGGAGGACTCTGATCCCCATAATAAAACTGGGGATCCCCAGCATATAACTGGGGGGACAGCAGAATACTCTGCATCGGGAAATCATCCTCCCTCCACCCAGATATCTCAGCAAACCATACCGTCTCCTTCCCTCACACTTTCAGCGCTAGATGACAAGCTGCAAATTTTTCTGCGCAATATTACCGCATCCATATCCACTAAAATTGGAAAGCTGGCATTAGATCTCAGAGGGGAAATAACTCAGATTGGAGACCGCACGGATAAATTGGAGACTGAGTTTGATGATTTGGTGCAATACGTTCATGTTTTGGAGGAGGATAACGTATATTTGAAGCATTCCATGTCCCAAATGCAGCTCCAGCAAGAGGATTTAGAAAACAGGGAACGGCGCCAAAATATCCGTATACGCGGTATGTCCGAATCAATCGCTGATGCGCAATTGCACCGTCACCTTCTGTCCTTCTTTAGCGCAACTGCTCCATTGGTTCCGGAAACAGACTGGCGAATGGACAGGGCTCATCGCTCACTGGGCCCAAAACCTGTCGAAGGCACCAGACCACGTGATGTCATAGTTAGCTTCCACTTTTTTCAAAGCAAAGAAGCCTTATTATCAGCTGCTCGCCACAAATCATCTCTGGAATTTAAAGGTGACAGACTCCAACTCTTCTGCGATTTGTCTCCGACTACCTTGGCCAAGAGGCGAGCCCTGAAGCCGCTCACCACACACCTTCAACAACATCATGTCCTTTACCAATGGGGGTTTCCTTTCCGGTTGGTCGTAACTAGGGATAATACCCAAGTCGTGCTTTGTGATCTTCATGAGGCGGATTCCTTCGTAAAGCGCCTGGGACTTCCACCTTTGCCTGAAGATATGTCCCCTCTGCCACCAACTCCGTCTCGTCCATCCGCCACCCCCAACAAGATCTGGACTCCAGTCCGCGGAGGTCGGAAGAGACTCACACGTACCCCACAGCGTCCACGTCACCCTCAGTAGATCGATCCGTCTGTATGATGATTCTCTGGGGTGCCCTTCCGATGTGTTTCCGGTGATGATCCTTCCTTCCTGGGTTTTTTACATAATTTTTTTTCTTTTCGGGTTTCTCTTTTCTGTCCGGCCGAACCATTGTTGGGTGCATTTTCTCACTTCTGTTTTATCTGGCCGGGCATGACGATTTTTCTGATGTCTTGGTTATCATGCTGCTCCCGAATTTGTCTAGCCATAGGCCTAGACCAGCGTTTTTCAACCACTGTGCCGCGGCACACTAGTGTGCCGTGAGATATTGTCTGGTGTGCCGTGGGAAAAATTGCCTCGGCTCACAAATAGACGGGCAAACTACGGCCCGGCGGACCTTTTAATCTGGCCCATGGAGCGTGATGCTGTCAGGATGATCTGTCCCCCTCGACGTATCTGCGCATGTGACGGAGATCGCCGATCGGCTGCTAATGCCTGAAACTGGCACATGCGCAGATACGTCGAGGGGGACAGATCCTCATAGGAGACCTACACCGGAACGGCGAGAGGAACGCGCGGAGCAAAGGTAAGTGAATTGACACAGGGGGGGCTTGGGGACTTAATATGGGGGATGAATTAATATGGGGAATGAATTACTATAGGGGGGATGAATTACTATATGGGGGATGTATTACTATGGGGGATGAATTACTATGGGGGATGTATTACTATGGGGGATGAATTACTATGGGGGATGAATTACTATGGGGGATGAATTACTATATGGGGGATGAATTACTATATGGGGGATGAATTACTATATGGGGGATGAATTACTATGTGGGGGATGAATTACTATATGGGGGATGAATTACTATATGGGGGATGAATTACTATAGGGGGGATGAATTACTATAGGGGGGATGAATTACTATATGGGGGATGAATTACTATGGGGGATGAATTACTATATGGGGGATGAATTACTATATGGGGGATGAATTACTATATGGGGGGTGAATTACTATGGGGGATGAATTACTATGGGGGATGAATTACTATATGGGGGATGTATTACTATGGGGGATGAATTACTATATGGGGGATGAATTACTATATGGGGGATGAATTACTATATGGGGGATTAATTACTATATGGGGGATTAATTACTATGGGGGATGAATTACTATATGGGGGAGATGAATTACTATGGGGGATGAATTACTATGGGGGATGAATTACTATGGGGGATGAATTACTATATGGGGGATGAATTACTGTATGGGGGATGAATTACTATGGGGGATGAATTACTATATGGGGGATGAATTACTATGGTGGATGAATTACTATATGGGGGATTAATTACTATGCTTACTATGGGGGAATATTACTATACTTACTATGGATGACACATACACATCATTCATCTACTCTTGGTCCGGCCCCCGGGTCCAATTATAAAATACTTTATTATTTCATAATAAAGTAATTATAAAATAATTTCTTTGTGTTTGATTCCTATTCAAGAGAATTACTTTATATATAGTCAATATAGGCACAGAGGTAAATTTTTTTAACATTTTCTAATGGTGGTGTGCCTCGTGATTTTTTTCATGAAAAAAGTGTGCCTTTGCACAAAAAAGGTTGAAAAACACTGGCCTAGACGACTTGGGCCAATTGGTTGTTCCCGAGTTTATATCCTCACGGATACTTATGTCAATTTCTATGTTTACACCTTTCTGTGTTACTTTATTGTTTTTTGTTTTTTTTTTCTATTGCATCGATGGTATTTAATTTCTTTTTTATGCTAACACATTTGCTTCAATTTTTGTTATTTTATAATGGCTTTGAGGTTTCTGTCGTATAATGTCAAGGGCCTCAACTCCATTTAAAAAAGGTGGATGGCTTTGAGGGAACTTCGATCCTCAGGAGCAGACATTATTTTTGTTCAAGAGACCCATTTCAAATCAGCTGGCTCCTTTCGTTTTGCCTCGAGATTTTTTCCCCAAGCCTATTCGGCCTTTGATCCCCCCGGGAAGGCTGGGGTGGCAATTTTGATTGGGTCGCACTGCTCCCTTCGGATTGTTTCCTCCAAAGTTGACCAAAAAGGTTGTTTCATTATTCTGGAATGTATGCTGGGTAACACTCCCCTTGTTCTGTTGAATTTATACGCCCCCAATACGGGTCAATTGCAATTTCTTTCCCAAACACTCGCTGCTTTAGACTCTTTTTTCACTTTGCATGTGATTGTGGGGGGTGATTTTAATTTGATTTTTTCCCCCCATAAGGACAGGAAAGCTCTTTTTGAGTCCACACCCTCGAAGCGGCAATGCTCCGCTTCAAAATCCTTTCGTAGACTGATAAGGGAGCATCGTCTCTTTGACGCCTGGCGGATTAAACACCCCCTCCATAAACAATTTACTTTCTACTCCACCCCTCACCGTAGCTTCTCCCACTTAGATCATTTTTTCATCTCTGCCCCACTGCTTCCACTCTTGGTCTCTTCTGAAATTAACCCCATTACCTGGTCTGATCACACCTCTCTGACTTTAAACCTTTTCTTTCCTCCCGCTATACCCAAACCATGTCATTGGCGTCTTAATGAGACCTTCCTCTCCACAGATCATCTTAGGGATGAATTGTCTCGGGGACTTGATACCTATTTTACCCTCAATGTTGGCTCCGTAGCCTCTTCCTCTATTTTATGGGAGGCCCATAAGGCGGTATTTCGGGGACTCTGTATTTCTATGGGTTCTCGTTTAAAGAAATCTGCGGCACGTGCTAAGGCCTCTCTTGTACATCAACTATTTTTGGCGGAGCGACGGTTGATGGCCAAGCCGTCCATTTCTGGGCTCCGGAAGGTAACATTTTTACGTGACCAAATTAAAACCCTCGACTCCAGTAAGGCTGCACAATCCCTTCTGTGGGTTAAACAGAAATTTTATGAATTTTCCAACAAACCCCATCGTATGTTAGTCAATCGACTTAAAGCTCAGTCTCCTTCCACGGTGCCTGATCTTTTAATCCAACCAAACGGCAGCCCTACCTATGATCCTCAGGTCATGGCAACCCTTTTTGGCTCCTACTATGAGAAACTGTATAACTGTTTGATCCCAGACCTTCACCCGCCTCTCACACAGTTATCCTTTGACAATTTTTTTGATTCCTTGTCATTTCCGAGACTATCACCCTCAGACATTGCCATTCTTAATGCTGACATTACGATAGAGGAATTACTTGATACAATTAAACATCTCCCTTCTCGTAAGGCCCCGGGTCCGGATGGTGTACCCTACACCTATTATAAATCCTTTATTGGTATCCTGGCTCCCCATCTCCTTTCTCTTTACCAAAATCTTTTTAAGGGGGTCACACCCCAGACTGAATTTTCACGAGCCTATATCTCGGTTATCCCTAAACCCGATAAAGATCCCTCTATTGTAGACAACTACCGTCCGATTGCCCTACTTAATTCCGATTACAAGATTTTCACAAAAATTTTAGCCAACCGACTGTCCGGAATTATTTCCAAACTCATACATAGGGACCAAGTGGGCTTTGTGCCTTCCAGACATGCTGCGGATAACACCAGGAGATCTATTGATCTGGTTGATCTGGTTAATCGATCCTCCACCCCTGCTGTGTTACTGAGCTTGGACGCTCAAAAAGCTTTTGACCGGTTAAGTTGGCCCTACATGTTTATGGTTTTGGAGAGGTTTGGTTTCCGGGGTCCATTTGTAGCAGCCTTGAAGGCCCTTTATTCTTCCCCATTTTCGCAGGTCAGATTAGCATCTTTTCTTTCACTCCCTTTTCAGATGTCAAATGGCACACGTCAGGGTTGTCCACTCTCCCCTCTGCTGTTTATTCTTTGCCTGGAGCCACTGGCCACAGCCATTAGGTCGAATCCGGATATTCGCGGGATACATTCCCATACCCATGAGTACAAATTATCGCTGTTTGCAGACGACATCCTCCTCACACTCACGAGTCCCTATACTTCTTTACCGATTTTGCATCAGATCTTGAAACAATTTGGGGCTATTTCAGGTTACAAAGTTAATACGTCTAAAACTGAGGCACTCCCAATTCACGTCCCACCTGTCACATTATCCTTGCTTCAGGAAGCCTTTCCCTACCGGTGGTGTACCCAGTCTTTAAAATATTTAGGTACTAATCTTACTTCCTCTTACCAATCCATATACGAGGCCAATTTCCCTCCACTATTTATAGCAATTTCTCGCTCTCTGAAACGATGGGATGCCTTGCCCATCTCTTTCCTAGGATGCATTAACGTATTAAAAATGACAGTGTTGCCTAAACTTTTGTACCTGTTTGCGACCCTCCCCGTTCCCGTTCCTATGTCCAAACTTCACTCTCTTCAGAAATCTTTCCTGCATTTTATTTGGCACAACAGGCGGCACAGGATTGCACGTTCTGTTTTGCTTTCCCCACGATCTAGGGGGGGGCTTGGGGGCCCCGGATATTATAACATATTACTACGCAACTCATCTTTGTTTTCTCATGTCATGGTCTTCCCATCATCCTCCCAACACATGGACTGAGATCGAATCTTTGCAATTGTCCCCAGCTCATCCATGCTCTCTCCTTTGGTCGACCTCAGCAGTGGATGTCTCCTCCTTTCGCCATTTATTTCTGGGACCTATGTATTTTTCTCTGACTGTTTGGCGGAAATGTAGGGCTAAATTTACACTGGCCTCTGATTGCTCCCCACTGACAAATGTCCTCTATAACCCTAATCTCCCAGACGATATGGCCATGTCCCGGATGTCGCATTGGGTTGTAGCTAACCTTTTTCAATTGCGTCACTTGGTACACCCGGTGTCTCGTAAGTTACACTCATTCCCAGTCCTCCAGAAAAAAAGCCCTTTTACCTTCTCAACACCTATATATTTATCTTCAAATACGCCACTTTGTTTCCACTTTATCTCCTTCATTGACTCTGGGGAAGCCTACTCCCTTTGAAAGTTTATGTATGCAGGGTCCCCACCATAGGGGTATAATCTCTAATAATTATAAACTTCTTATGGAAGCCCCCTCCTTATCCAATGATACTCACCTTTACATGCGTAGGTGGTCTCAATTCACACAATGCGATATTAATTTATTAACATGGAAGAAAATTTGGGAAAATGCATCTAGATCTTCTGTCTGTGTGGTTTTTAAGGAAAATATTTACAAGATTATGATGTTATGGTATAAAACACCTGAGGTTCTGCATGCTTATAATCCGAGTGCTTCTCCTGATTGCTGGCACTGTAGTAGAGACCTTGGTTCTCTCTATCATATTTTTTGGACATGCAGCTCCATTACTCCTTTCTGGCAGGATGTTCTCTCCTTGCTGAATTCATTGCTGCATGTCTCTCTCCCACTTGATCCATTACATTTTTTACTGGGTCTACCATTCCCAGGATTACCTAAAGTATCCAGGAAACTCGCTGTACATGTGCTGACCGCGGCCAGGAGAATCATTCCTATGTGTTGGTTATCCTCTAATCCTCCTTCAATGTCGATTTTGTACAAACTCATTGCTGATGTAAGACAGATGGAATATTTGACTGCACTACATAGTTGTTCGTTTGCTGTATTTGAGATGATTTGGCTCCCGTGGGATACTTTCACCTCTTCTATGCCGGCCCACATTGCAAGGCCCTGATATCCTTTACATTGATATTTATGACTCCGCTGGTCCTGACACTATTTAATTTTGCCATCGATGTATCTTTCTGTTATGTTTATTTTCTTTTCTTATCCTTTTGAAATATACTGTTTGTATTTCATGAAAACCAATAAAAATTGTTAATATAAAAAAAAAAAAGTCTGAACTTCTGTCTCAATTGCAGCAGGCCTCAGTAGGAGCCTCTAGTCCACCTGGAATCACTGTACAGAACAGGGAAGGGCTTTTATGGAAAGGGGAGCAAATTTTGGTACCCGAAGAGGCACAAATTCTTGTTCTGGGTTACTGCCATGATCACCCATTAAGCAGGTCACTTTGGGGTTTCCAAGACATTGGAATTGGCCCAACGCTCGTTCTGGTGGCCGAATATGGCTAAGGATTGCAAAACATATGTAAGGACCTGTGCCATCTGCAATCGGAACAAGACCACTCGAAACAAGGCCTGGGGTTTACTTAAACCTCTACCAGTGCCTGATAGGCCTTGGAAAATGATATCCATGGACTTTATAGTGGAACTTCCACCTTCCCAAGGACATACTGCTATTTTTGTGGTTGTGGACCGGTTATCAAAAATGGCCCAATTTTTGCCACTAAGGAATACACCCTCTGCTTCTGAGACTGCTCGGATTTTCACTAAAGAAATCGTAAGACTCCATGGAGTTCCTGTGAACATTGTCTCGGACCGAAGGGTACAATTTACTTCGAGATTTTGGAAAGCGCTATGCGAAACCCTGGAAATCAAGTTATCCTTTTCCTCTGCCTACCACCCACAAATAAACAAACGGGCAAACCGAACGAACCAATCAGACCCTGGAACAATACATCAGATGTTACACATCCTTCCTCCAAGACGACTGGGTGGCAATCTTACCTCTGGCAGAGTTCGCATATAACAATGTTAGCCATTCTGCCACTAAACAATCACCATTTTTTGCTAACTATGGGTTCCACCCTACCTTTTTACCTGACCTGGTCCCAGAAACTTCCGTTCCTGCTGCTCAGAATATACTAAATTTCTTTGTCTCTAACAATAAATTGTTACAAGAGGCGGTCGCAAAAGCCCAGGAAGACAACAAGAGGGTCTTCGACAGAAAGAGAAGGGAAGAACTGATTCTGCATCTGGGAGACCAGGTCTGGCTGGCTACAACTAATCTGAAGATGGCGTGCCCTTCGAGGAAGTTGGCACCAAGGTTTGTGGGCCCATTCTTGATAAGACACAGAATTAAAGTCACAAATGAATTGGCGCTTCCGGAGTCCACCCAGTTTTCCACGTGTCACTGTTGAAACCTGCCGTACCCGATCCATTTCCTAGTCATAGGTCAAGGCGCGCCGAGTCCATAGACGTGGACAGGGAAGAGGAATTTGAGGTCAAGGCTGTTGTGGACTGTAGGAAAAGGAGGGGTCAGACACAGTACCTTATTAAGTGGAAGGGGTATGGTCCGGAGGAAAACTCATGGGAACCAGCTCAGAATGTTCATGCCACAGACCTAGTTCAGGAAATTTTTCGCAGTCACTTGCAAAAGAGGAGCCAATTGGGCATCCAGAGGCTGCCCATAAGGGGAGGGCAATGTCAGGGAAGATCGCACGAATATGTGCATGAGCAGCATCCCAATAAGACATACAGGCAGGCGGGCACTAAGACCCAGGCGCACCTGTCACCAATGACAGCACCGGGCAGGCACTAGGACCCAGGCACGCCTTTTGGCGCTGGGCGGGCTATTTAAACTGGCCACTGCAGGATCCAAATTGCCGTATGGTCTTATTCCTTTGCCTGTGATTCCTGACTCTGAGTTGTTTCCTGTTGCCGAACCTAGCCTGCTCCTGACTACCATTGACCTTCTCCTGCCCTGACCCCTGGCTTGTCTCTGGATATTCTTCTGGCTGCTCCTGATCATTCTGACCTCCTGTTGCTGAACCTGGCCTGTGACCCGACTATCCTTCTGCCTACTTCTCTGGTCTTCTCTGCCTTCTTGGATACAAAACCCGGCCCGCCTGACTCCGCTACCTGCCGCACGGATCCATCCGCATACTGCTCTGGTCTGCTCTGCCTCTTCACGTCAGGCTCACTACTAAAGTATGTGACACTAGCGGTCTCCTGGACATACCTGGGGGCCACGGCCTGGTCTCAGCCTGCTCCAAGTCCATCCCCACCATCAGGGGCTCTGGTGACCAAGCAGACTGGAGCTTAGATCCCGCACCCTAGGGAACCCCAAACTGTGGACCTATAGAGCTACTTCTAGAGTCTTGACAAACAGTAAGTCAGAAGGGGTACAACCCTTAGAGGTAACATACAGGTTGTAATTTGTACACTACAAATAATATCTTCATACATTAAGATTCATTAATACATTTTTCAAAAAATTTGAAAAAAAAAAGTTTGTTTCTATTATAAAATTTAGCAAACAGGTAATTGTTCTACTTCACTGATGTGCGTTGATGAGGCTGCACTGATAGGCGGCACTGATAGGTGACATTGATGAGCTGGCACTGATAGGCAGCACTGATGATGGGTACTGATAGTCGGCACTCATAGGCAGCACTGCTGGGCACTGACTGGCGGCACTGCTGGGCAAAGGTGGGTGACACTGCTGGGCACTTGTGGGCGGCACTGGTAGGTGGCTCTGCTGGGCACCGATCCTCAAGGCACTGATCATCAATGATCGATGCCGATCCCTCCTCTGACAACTGCCAGCAGTACTTTCCTCATGCTCTGACAGGGTGAGGAAAGTGCAGTCAAGACCCGGCAATTGCATTTCCTGATGACCAGCGTGTCATAGGACACGGCAATCACGGAGATCACGGGGGGCACGCAGGAGAGCGCGTTCTGGGAGGACATCATAGGACGGCCTCCCAGGACTGGCCAGCCACAGTGCAGACGTCATTTGGCTACCTGCAGTCATCAACTAGTTAAAGCAGCACTTCCCCTTTTGGGTGGAGCTCTACTTTAACTTCAGCAAGAGATAACAGTGCTATAGTATCAAGGGAGGAGTGAATGTAGGGAGTGAAACATGTTATATACTCTATAGTATCATTTCTGGTACTCTCACAGTGGGAGTATAGATACCATACACATCCCTCCTCAGCTTCTCACCCCTCCCCCATACACATCCCTCCTCAGCTTCTCACCCCTCCCCCATACACATCCCTCCTCAGCTTCTCACCCCTCCCCCATACACATCCCTCCTCAGCTTCTCACCCCTCCCCCATACACATCCCTCCCCAGCTTATCACCCCTCCCCCATACACATCCCTCCTCAGCTTCTCACCCCTCCCCCATACACATCCCTCCTCAGCTTCTCACCCCTCCCCCATACACATCCCTCCTCAGCTTCTCACCCCTCCCCCCATACACATCCCTCCCCAGCTTCTCACCCCTCCCCCATACACATCCCTCCTCAGCTTCTCACCCCTCCCCCATACACATCCCTCCTCAGCTTCTCACCCCTCCCCCCATACACATCCCTCCCCAGCTTCTCACCCCTCCCCCATACACATCCCTCCTCAGCTTCTCACCCCTCCCCCATACACATCCCTCCCCAGCTTCTCGCCCCTCCCCCATACACATCCCTCCTCAGCTTCTCGCCCCTCCCCCATACACATCCCTCCCCAGCTTCTCGCCCCTCCCCCATACACATCCCTCCCCAGCTTCTCGCCCCTCCCCCATACACATCCCTCCCCAGCTTCTCACCCCTCCCCCATACACATCCCTCCCCAGCTTCTCACCCCTCCCCCATACACATCCCTCCCCAGCTTCTCACCCCCTCCCCCATACACATCCCTCCTCAGCTTCTCGCCCCTCCCCCATACACATCCCTCCCCAGCTTCTCGCCCCTCCCCCATACACATCCCTCCTCAGCTTCTCGCCCCTCCCCCATACACATCCCTCCTCAGCTTCTCGCCCCTCCCCCATACACATCCCTCCTCAGCTTCTCGCCCCTCCCCCATACACATCCCTCCCCAGCTTCTCACCCCTCCCCCATACACATCCCTCCCCAGCTTCTCACCCCTCCCCCATACACATCCCTCCCCAGCTTCTCACCCCTCCCCCATACACATCCCTCCCCAGCTTCTCACCCCTCCCCCATACACGTCCCTCCTCAGCTTCTCACCCCTCCCCATACACGTCCCTCCTCAGCTTCTCACCCCTCCCCCATACACGTCCCTCCCCAGCTTCTCACCCCTCCCCCATACACATCCCTCCCCAGCTTCTCACCCCTCCCCCATAAACATCCCTCCTCAGCTTCTCACCCCTCCCCCATACACATCCCTCCTCAGCTTCTCGCCCCTCCCCCATACACATCCCTCCTCAGCTTCTCGCCCCTCCCCCATACACATCCCTCCCCAGCTTCTCACCCCTCCCCCATACACATCCCTCCTCAGCTTCTCGCCCCTCCCCCATACACATCCCTCCTCAGCTTCTCGCCCCTCCCCCATACACATCCCTCCTCAGCTTCTCACCCCTCCCCCATACACATCCCTCCCCAGCTTCTCGCCCCTCCCCCATACACATCCCTCCCCAGCTTCTCGCCCCTCCCCCATACACATCCCTCCCCAGCTTCTCGCCCCTCCCCCATACACATCCCTCCCCAGCTTCTCGCCCCTCCCCCATACACATCCTTCCTCAGCTTCTCACCCCTCCCCCCATACACATCCCTCCCCAGCTTCTCGCCCCTCCCCCATACACATCCCTCCTCAGCTTCTCACCCCTCCCCCATACACATCCCTCCCCAGCTTCTCACCCCTCCCCCATACACATCCCTCCCCAGCTTCTCACCCCTCCCCCATACACATCCCTCCCCAGCTTCTCGCCCCTCCCCCATACACATCCCTCCTCAGCTTCTCGCCCCTCCCCCATACACATCCCTCCCCAGCTTCTCGCCCCTCCCCCATACACATCCCTCCCCAGCTTCTCGCCCCTCCCCCATACACATCCCTCCCCAGCTTCTCGCCCCTCCCCCATACACATCCCTCCCCAGCTTCTCGCCCCTCCCCCATACACATCCCTCCTCAGCTTCTCGCCCCTCCCCCATACACATCCCTCCTCAGCTTCTCGCCCCTCCCCCATACACATCCCTCCCCAGCTTCTCGCCCCTCCCCCATACACATCCCTCCCCAGCTTCTCGCCCCTCCCCCATACACATCCCTCCTCAGCTTCTCGCCCCTCCCCCATACACATCCCTCCCCAGCTTCTCGCCCCTCCCCCATACACATCCCTCCTCAGCTTCTCACCCCTCCCCCATACACATCCCTCCCCAGCTTCTCACCCCTCCCCCATACACATCCCTCCCCAGCTTCTCGCCCCTCCCCCATACACATCCCTCCCCAGCTTCTCGCCCCTCCCCCATACACATCCCTCCCCAGCTTCTCACCCCTCCCTAATACACATCCCTCCTCAGCTTCTCGCCCCTCCCCCATAGGCATCCCTCCTCATCTTCTCGCCCCTCCCCCATAGGCATCCCTCCCCAGCTTCTCACCCCTCCCCCATACACATCCCTCCCAAGCTTCTCGCCCCTTCCCCATACACATCCCTCCTCAGCTTCTCGCCCCTCCCCCATACACATCCCTCCTCAGCTTCTCGCCCCTCCCCATACACATCCCTCCTCAGCTTCTCACCCCCCCCCCCCATACACATCCCTCCTCAGCTTCTTACCCCTCCCCCATACACATCCCTCCTCAGCTTCTCGCCCCCCCCCATACACATCCCTCCTCAGCTTCTCACCCCTCCCCCATACACATCCCTCCTCAGCTTCTCGCCCCTCCCCCATACACATCCCTCCTCAGCTTCTCACCCCTCCCCCATACACATCCCTCCTCAGCTTCTCGCCCCTCCCCCATACACATCCCTCCCCAGATTATTATTATTATACAGTATTTATAAAGCGCCAATAGTTCGCTCAGCGCTGTACATTACAAAGGGGGACAGAACATGTGACAGAACAATACCAATACAATGCAAAACATGAGCGGATTGAGGGCCCTGTTCTTTCGAGCTTACAATCTAGGAGGGAGGGGGTGGTGGCACAGGAGGAGATAGCTGTGGGGGATGGAGTGGTAGGAAGAGTGGAGGAGGTTAGCAGGGGGTGAGGTAAGCTTCCCTGAAGAGATGGGTTTTCAGGGTGCGCCTAAAGGAGAGGAGAGTAGGTGAAAGTCTGATGGGTTGCGGCAGGGAGTTCCAGAGGATGGGTGACACCCTGGAGAAGTCCTGGAGGCGGGCATGGGAGGAGGAGACCAGGGAACTAGAGAGAAGGAGGTCTTGTGAGGAGCGGAGTGTGCGTGCTGGGCGGTGCTTGGATATTAGGTCAGTGATGTAGTTCGGGGCAGTATGGTGGACAGCTTTGTACGTCAGTGTTAGGATTTTGAATTTGATCCGTTGTGCAATCGGAAGCCAGTGGAAGGATTGGCAGAGGGGGGTGGCGGACACTGAGTGGAGGCCAGTGGAGAGATTGGCAGAGGGGGGTGGAGGCCAGTGGAGGGATTGGCAGAGGGGGGTGGCGGAGATGGAGCGGTTGGTAAGGTGGATGAGTCTGGCAGCCGTATTCAGGATCGACTGAAGAGGGGATAGCCTGTGGTGAGGCAGGCCAGTGAGGAGGGAGTTGCAGTAGTCGAGTCGTGATATGATGAGGGAGTGGATGAGCTGTTTAGTGGTTTCTGGGGTTAGGAACGTGCGGATTTTGGCGATGTTGCGGAGGTCGAGTCTGCACGAGTTTGTTAAAGATTGGACTTGGGGCTGGAAGGATAAGTTGGAGTCCAGAATGACACCAAGTACTCTGGCCTGCGGGGCGGGTTTGATGGTAGCGTTGTTGGATGTGATGAAGAAGTCAATGGGGGGGTGGTGTCCGAGCTGGGGGGAAGACAAGAAACTCGGTTTTGGAGAGGTTCAGTTTAAGGAAGTGGAGCGACATCCAGTCTGATATGTCGCTCAGTAGGCTTGTGATTCAGGCGGAGACCGAGGGGGTGAGGTGGGGGGTTGAGAGATAGATTTGTGTGTCGTCGGCATAGAGGTTGTAGTTGAAGCCGTGAGAGTGAATGAGTTGGCCAAGGGAGGAGGTGTAGATGGAGAAGAGAAGGAGCCTGAGGACAGAGCCTTGAGGGACCCCAACAGAGAGGGGGAGAGAGGGGGAGGTGGTAGCATTATAGGCAACGCTGAAAGAGCGTTGTGACAGGTAGGATGAGAGCCAGGAGAGAGCAGAATCTCTGAGGCCAAGGGAGTGTAGTTTTTTGAGGAGGAGGGGGTGGTCGACTGTGTCGAAGGCCGCAGAGAAGTCAAGAAGTAGGAGCACTGAATAATGGCCATTAGCTTTGGCGGTTAGCAGGTCGTTGGAGAGTTTCAGTAAGGCGGTTTCGGTGGAGTGTAGGGGACGGAAGCCGGACTGTAGGGGATCGAGGAGGTTGTTGTCATTGAGGTGAGAGCTTAGGCGGGTGTAGACTAGGCGCTCGAGGAGTTTAGATGTAAATGGGAGCAGGGAGATGGGTCTGAGGTTGTTCGGGTCATTGGGGTCCAGTGAGGGCTTTTAAAGTAGGGGGGTGACGTGTGCATGTTTCAGAGGGGAAGGGAAAGTGCCGGAGGAGAGGGAGATATTAAAGATGTGGGTGAGGGAGCGTAGGATGGAGGGGGGGAGGGAGGTCATAGGAGTTGTGAGGGGATAGGGTCGAGGGGGCAGGTGGTGAGGCGGGCATCAGAGAGGATCTTGGAGGCTTCCTCAATGGTAATAAGGTCAAAGGTGCGGAGTGTTAGGGGGGCTTCAGTATGAGGAATGTAGGGTGGGGTGGAAGTGGGGGTCAGAGCAGTGGTGGGGCCGTGGGAGAGGGGTGATGAGGGGGTAGTTGAGTGAGGGGGAACGGGGTTGGAGGGAGTTTGAGCAGCGACGAAGTCCCTGTGGGTTATGTTGAGAGAGAGGGGGGATGAGGGGGTAGCTGTGTGAGGGGGAAGGGGGTTGGAGGGAGTTTGAGCAGCGACAAAATCCCTGCGGGTTATGTCGAGGGAGAGGGGTGATGAGGGGATAGCTGTGTGAGAGGGGAAGGGTTGAGAGGGCGTGTAAGTTGCAGCGATGTCCTTGCGAATTGTGTCAATCTTGTTTTTGAAGTGATTGGCAATCTCAAGGGCAGTGAGTGAGGTGCTGGGTGGAGGTGGCGAGAGTAGAGAGTTGAAGGTGGAGAAGAGTCGGCGAGGATTGGAGGAGAAGGCCTTGATGAGGATCAGGAAGTAGGCTTTTTTGGCTGCGTGGAGGGAGGAGGTGTAGGTGTGGAAGGCAGATTTGTAGCGGGTGAAGGCTTGTTGGGATTTGGTTTTGTGCCATAGTTGCTCCAGGGCACGACTGTGTCGTTTGAGGGTTTTGGTGTGATCAGTCTGCCAGGGCTGGAGCAGTCGGGGTCTGATGTTGCGTGTGGTTAAAGGCGCTAGTGAGTCAAGGGCTGTTGAGAGCGCATTGTTGTAGGCGGTCATAGCCAAGTCGGGGCAGGACAGGGGGAGGATGCTGTCGTGGAGATGATCAGCTGCAGAGTGGAGGGGGGCAGGGTTAAGGTTGCGGAGGTTACGGCTCATAGTAGTGTGACATTTGGAGGGGTAGGCGTTGGAGGACGAGGAGATAGAGAAGGTGATCAGGTTGTGGTCAGAGAGAGGGAAGGGGGTGTTAGTGAGGTTGTGGGGAGCGCAACGGTTGGAGAAGACAAGATCAAGGATATTACCGTTGGAGTGGGTGGTGGATTGTATGCACTGTGCAAGTGCAAAGGAGAAGGTTAAGTGGAGGAGATGGGATGTGGCCGGGTTGTCGAGGTTGACAGGGATGTTGAAATCCCCAAGGATGATGGTGGGTAGCTCAGAGGAGAGGAAGAAGGGTAGCCAGGAGGAAAAGTCATCCAGGAAGCGGGGTATGGATCCAGGAGGCCGGTATATCACAGCAATCTTCAGGGGGGTTGGGGAGAATAGTCGGATGCAGTGGGCCTCGAAGGAGGAGAAGGATAGGGAGGGGGGTTTGGGAGAACTCGGAAGGTGCTCTGCAGTGACTGGAGCAGACCAACCCCACCACCTTTATGACCGTTAGGCCTGGGTGAGTGGGTCCAGGTGAGACCTCCGTAGGAGAGTGCCATGGGGGAGGTAGAATCAGTGGGCTGGATCCAGGTTTCTGTGATCGCTAGGAGGTTGAGGGAGCGGGAAACAAAGAGGTTGTGGATGGCGGTGAGCTTGTTGCACACCGATCGGGCGTTCAGGAGTGCACATGAAAATGGGGGGGAGATTTTAGGGAGCAGGGGGACAGATACTAAGTTGTGGGGGTTGGGGCAGGACGTGGAGGCAGGAGGGTGTTGTGCGGGTGAGGAAGGTGGTGGAGGGCCAGGATTGGGGAGATGTCTCCACGGTTAGGAAGAGGAGAAGGGTGAGAAAGGTGGCATGGGAGCGGGATGTGCAGGAGCGTGAGAAACTACTAGTGGAGGTGTTGGGGTCAGTGGGAGAGTGGAGTATTAGGAGGAGGTGGTGGGTGCCGTAGAGGGGTGAAGGAAGCAGTGAGGACACAATATACAAATGTTTGGGAGGAGCAGAGGGATATAGTGAATGGATTTTGGGAACGGAGGAGAGGAAAATGAGAAGGAGGAGTGGAAGAGGCATTGTGGGGAGGTGATGAGAGCAGTAGCAGGGAGATGATAGCAATGAGGGGGAGATGTAGGGAGATTCTCACCCCTCCCCCATACACATCCCTCCCCAGCTTCTCACCCCTCCCCCATACACAACCCTCCTAAGCTTCTCACCCCTCCCCCATACACATCCTTCCTCAGCTTCTCACCCCTCCCCCATACACATCCCTCCTCAGCTTCTCACCCCTCCCCCATACACATCCCTCATCAGCTTCTCACCCCTCCCCCATACACATCCGTCCTCAGCTTCTCACCCCTCCCCCATACACATCCGTCCTCAGCTTCTCACCCCTCCCCTATACACATCCCCCCCAGCTTCTCAAACCTCTCTCATACACATCCCTCCCAGCTTCTCACCCCTCCCCCATATATATATATATCCCTTCCCAGCTTCTCATCCCCTCCCCCATACACCCCTTCTGAGCTTCTCACCCCTCCCCCATACACATCCCTCCCTAACTTCTCACCCTTCCCTAGCTTCTCACCCATCCCCCATATATATCTTCCTTAGCTTCTTGCCCCTCCCCCATACACAGCTGTAATGGAACCGACCCAGACTGCGCTTGAGTACTTCTGTTAGAATACCGCTTCCCCGTCTGAACACCGACCACAGACACCACAGCCGCCCATACAAGACTAGACCACACCAGTCCTGAAGTAAACCAGGAGGTAGACTAGTTGATTTGAACACAGATACAAGATATATACACTCAGGGGACAGTCCCCCCTCCCTGCATAATGACCCTGGGCGGGGCAATCTACATTTATTATGTGATAGGTTAGTGTAGCGCTACAAACATAACAGCATAATAAAAAACATATAATAATAGACACAATATGAATGGCACACATCTCATAGTGCAATAAGGTGACCATGTGATGATAAAACAGAATAGATGTGAACATATGTGGCCCAAGCCCCACTCAGTAATGTGAGAAGTGACTACTATATAGGTATGATAAGTGAGTACACAAAGAAAATGCAATAAAGGGGATCACACGATAAACTTCAAGTGATGGTCGTCACGATCCTGACGAAGTCACATGATGCAACGCATAGATACGTGGTGACGCAGCATCCGGTCCGCGGTGACGTACTTCCGGTACGGCCGCCATCTTAGCCTACCTTGAATGTGAATAGGAAACCCATGCAGTACACCCATACATCCCTATGGAATGGTGGCTTCTTATACACCATGTGAGTTTACAACTTTACTTTTTTAATAAAAGCACCTATTGTATGGCTTTATATGCTCTGAGAGATTCTTCCTGTGCTTTTATCACCCGGTTGAGAGGTTTATCCTGCTGAGACCAGGAGCCAGTGTACCCTGATTACTTACCTTACCGGATGAGATGTCCATGGGAGACTTGCTGGTGATTTCTGCAATTTTGGATCAAGATCCTGAGTGATCTTAAAGCCGTACAGGCCCTTTGGGCTGCTGAGTGGAGGTGAGGGGGCAATTTAGCCACAGGAGGAGAGTCGCTCACCATCACTTGACGTTTATCGTGTGATCACCTTTATTGCATTTTCTACTGCTTTGAGCTTGAGCACCACCTTATAGCCTAATGAACGTTTATACAGCGATGTGACTCCACTTGAAGCTTACTGTGTTCTCACCTACATTGTGTTCTAACTGTCTTCAGCTGAGCGCCATCATATCGTGTGATGTACTTTGTGTACTCACTTATCATCCCTATATAGTACTCACTTCTCACATTACTGAGTGGGGCTTGGGCCACATATGTTCACATCTATTCTGTTTTATCATCACATGGTCACCTTATTGCACTATGAGATGTGTGCCATTCATATTGTGTCTATTATTATATGTTTTTTATTATGCTCTTATGTTTGTAGCGCTACACTAACCTATCACATGATATTGATCTTTTGACTGTTGGGTACCAGTTTGAGTGCTAGCCGCTTAGTATTTGAGGGACTCCATTGAGCGCAGGAGGATTATATATACAGTATTAAATCTACATTTATTAACAGGAGACACAAAAGGTATTCAAACTTCACACCAGCAGACAGTCCCATCAGGAGGGAGGGCCGCTGAAGACCCCCCCACCAACCAATACACTCAAACACATACATCCCATAATAGTTTGCTCCCAAGCCAGACAAACAATAGAACAATGAGATGCAACCACATGGCATTAAACAATGAACAACCTCCCACCCCCCCAGACATGTCTACACAATATCAGGACATCTCACCCTGCACCCCTAACAGGCACAGGGTGACTTACACATAAGAGGGATATGGAGAGCTTAGACAGGGGTCTCCCCACCTCTCCAAAGTAAGCTGGGCTCCATGGACCCCCCACCCAAAGTGACTCCCATCACATATCTCCCCTTTTGGCAGGGGACCCCAAACAGGTTGACTCTGAAGTTAGTCTGTACTTCCAGTCCCCCAATGCCAGCACCAACACAGTACCCCAAACAAATTGTCCCAAACATAGCATTAATCACCCAGCCAACCTCTGCCTCTCTCGTAGAACATATCTGCCACTGGGGAGAAGTACGGACTGGTCCTTCTCCCTGAAGTCCTCTCAGCCACTGGAGAGAAGACAGGGTGGCTGGGCCGACTCCATCATGCTGTGGGGGATCTGGGCCGACTGCCCAGCATCCCTGGGGTATCCAGGTGGTGACTGTATTCTCATCCACTCTGACTTGATGGACATCCCCCAGTGTTCGCAAAGTAAGGCTGACATCCTCTTGTCCCAATGCCAGACCCTTTTCTGGGGTTGTGTCAGTGGAGACCGAAGTCCCATCCACGGACATCAGCTCATGCAGTTGTGAGGTGCCGATTGCATCCTCTTCCTATAGCTCCTGCGGTGCTGATTGTTGCGGGCAGAGGTCAACCACGCCATGTCCTGATGACAGCTCTTCTGCTGGAGGCGCGATGGCTGGTTCCTCCTCCGCAGAAAAGTCAATCAAATCCCGAGTCTCTGGAACTGGTATCTGGGAATAGGAATTTGCCATCTCCTGTCCGTGGAACCCAGAAGATGGTACCAGTGCTGGGCAGAGGCTAGCAGAGCTCTGCCCTTTAGTCAGCACTTCAGGTTTGGGGACAGCAATCTCTGGAATTTCCACTGCCGATTCTTGGGCATGCTGCTGAACATGTTTTAGCAGTTGCCTGTATGCCCTTTCCAGATCCTGTTCTTTCATCAGTAGGTATTCCAGATCTGGTTCAAGCTCTGAGACTCCTGTGAGACTGAACATGGCCTCTCTGTCTTCTTGCAGGTCCTCAAGGGTAGGTTCTCCTTCATTGCCAAACACAAAATGATTTGTAAGGCTCTCCCACAGCAATCCAGGACCACCAAAGTCCTATCCCTCCAGAGAGCATTCTGTTATCACTCCTAAATATTTCTGCTTTTCATGCCATTGCAGAGACCGATATCGGTTGTCCAGCTCTATCTCCTGCTGGACCATCCTGTCCAATTCAGTCACCCATTGCTCCTGGGGTCGCTCTCCCAGGAATGGCATCCATAACTTTTTATGGTCCCTGGCCCATTCCCCTGTGCTTGGATAGCACTTGCCCTTGTCCATACCAGCAACCTGGAGAGCTCCACTCTAAAGCACCACCTGAATCCGCTGTCTGAGCTCCAGGTACTCATCCGCAGACACAGTCCTGGGGTATTCTGCAAGAACGATCCGCAGCAGCCCCGGGAACTCTGATGCCAGGTCCACATCTCCACTGGGGTGACCGACATCTCCTTTCCTGATCTTGAATCCCGGTAGTGGTTTGGACATGTTCACAGCCAGGAAGCACAACCTTGCCAACAATGTAACGGAACCGACCCAGACTGCGCTTGAGTACTTCCGTTAGACTACCGCTTCCCCCTCCGAACACCGACCACAGACACCACAGCCAACCATACAAGACTAGACGACACCAGTCCTGAAGTAAACCAGGAGGTAGACTAGTTGATTTGAACAAATATACACTCGGGACAATCCCCCTCCTTGTATAATGACACAGGGCGGGGCAATCTACATTTAGTAACAAGAGACACCAGCATATTGATCTGTCTATAGCAGGGACAGGAGCCGGGACCAGGAATAGGAGATCCACCTGACTTACCCGTGTGCTCTGACATGGAGAAGATCCCATGCTGGCCCTATGGTGGCCGTGTGTTCAGGATGGAGACCGACAATCACAGGACCTTCTAGAAGCCGATCTAAAATGGCTGAAAGGAGGAAAGTGTTCCCGGGACAGGAAGTGACACAGACAGGAATGTTTCTCCAGACAGGAAGTGACTCCAGACAGATTTATACAGAGGGTGCAGCATGGAGAGCAGACACTAGATGGTGCTGGTCCAAAAAT
Organism: Staurois parvus; assembly: GCF_062004578.1. Lineage (NCBI taxonomy): Eukaryota > Metazoa > Chordata > Amphibia > Anura > Ranidae > Staurois > Staurois parvus. Next base: position 357,756 of record NW_028318203.1, read on the forward strand.
AGCTCAATAGCATAAAACAGGGGAAAAAACTGAAAAACAAAAGACGATGGCGGCTCGTAAACTTCTATTGTCAATGTATGCACAGTTACCACATTACAGTGGATTAGATCTCCCTCCATTTTGGTGTAGCCCGCCTGTCCTTCCTCCGGTGGCCATTTTCCCTTAGTCTAATACAATATTCGTACAGTTATCACATTACAGTGGATTAGATCTCCCTCCATTTTGTTGTAGCCCTCCTGTCCCTCCTCCGGCGGCCATTTTCTCTTAGTCTGATACAATATTCGTACAGTTATCACATTGCAGTGGATTAGATCTCCCTCCTCCATTTTGTTGTAGCCCGCCTGTCCCTCCTCCGGTGGCCATTTTCCCTTAGTCTGATATGAATGCTGGCACATTTTGTCCCCTGATATTAGACATTAGCCGGGTGATTGTATACACACAGCGGGCAGATCTCAATCAATGTCACCCACTAGTCTATACTGTCACGTGGGTTGGCCAGCCAATCATGTGGCTCCTATTCTGTCCTTCCAATGACCATTCCTAGTACATAGGACTCATCTTCCATACTACATTCATGATACAACAAGATGGAAACTCCCAATATACAGAGAAAATCTCCCATAAAATACATAGAAATCACATCTGCCCTAAAGGGCCATAAACATAAGAAGATTGCCCCCGACGCCCCCAGATTCATCTACAATACTAGCCAAGGTGTCATTGGTCCCCCTAATACACGGATAGTACCCCAATCCTGCATTCATACATGTGACAATACACCATGGATTCCTCCCGCTCTATATTATGTCTCCATACAAATCTGTCGCCATCCAATCCATCCATCTCACAAAAGCTCCAATACCCAGCAAATGCTTCCGTCTCCTCCTAGTAATAACCATGTGATCTCCATGAGAATAAAGCGCCAATTTGTGTCCTTATCCCCTCCCCCTACGCAGGATGTACACCCCTTCATGGCCACGCCTCTTTATGTAACTGACAATTGCGCGGTCGTGCAACGCTGCACCCAAACTAAATATCCGTCCTTTCTTCACACAAATAGAGCTTTCTGTCGGTGGGATGTCATCACCTGCGCGCTTTTTATTTTTCACGCCATAAACAAAAAAAGACCAAAAATTTGGAAGAAAAACAATATTTTGTACTTTCGGCTATAAAATATATAAAGTAACCTCAAAGTTAGTTATAAATTTCACCAAAATGTCTCCCGCTCCATGTTTATGGGAAAAGGACCCCAATAAGTGGATATTGATTGCTGTGTGTGACCGTTATATCGTCTGCAGACTATGGGGAGATCATGGGGTGTACACAGCTTGTACTTCTCACTGCACAGCACATTTCTGGGGGGCTAAGATACCAGGACACCCCCAATACCAGGACACCCCCAAATACCAGGACACCCCAAATATCAGGACACCCACAATACCGGAACACCCCCCAATACCAGGACACCCCCAAATACCAGGACGGGACACCCCCAAATACCAGGACAAACACCCCCAAATACCAGGACGGTACAAACACCCCCAAATACCAGAGAAGTACAAACACCCCCAAATACCAGAGAAGTACAAACACCCCCAAATACCAGGACAGGACAAATACCCCCAAATACCAGGACAGTACAAACACCCCAAATACCAGGACAGGACAAACACCCTCAAATACCAGGACTGGACACCCCCAAATACCAGGACAGGACAAACACCCCCAAATACCAGAGCAGTATAAACACCCCCAAATACCAGGACAGGACAAACACCCCCAAATACCAGGACAGAACAAACACCCCCAAATACCAGGACAGGACAAACACCCCCAAATACCAGGACAGAACAAACACCCCCAAATACCAGGACAGGACAGTACACACCCCCTGTGACGGGGGTAGGCAGGACAGGACAAACACCCCCAAATACCAGGACAGGACAAACACCCCAAATACCAGGACAGGACAAACACCCCCAAAAACCAGGACAGGACAAACACCCCCAAAAACCAGGACAGGACAAACACCCCCAAATACCAGGACAGGACAGTACACACCCCCTGTGACGGGGGGTAGGCAGGACAGAAGACACAGAGCAGCTGATAAACACACAAAGCTTTATTGAAAGATGACAATCACTCAATTGGGGTCAGCAGGTAGCGTCTCAGTGCCCAGTGTAGGGGAAGAGCAGGGAGAGGGCCCAAAACAATTGTAATCCGGCCCCAGGGGGCAAAGTCAGAGTCTCTGGCAGTTTGTAATCCAAACAGGGAAGAGAAAGGGGGGAGAGTTCATGGACAGTCCATAGGGGAATAAAACGGGTGCAGACACTCACGGGTCCAGCAGGGATGTCCTGGCTCACAGCAGACGACAGCAGGGGGCGACCCTCCTCAGCACACAGCAACAGCGGGTAATCCGGGCCCCAGAGAATTAGAGTATAGGGGGGCCCACAACAGGTAGTCATATCACACAGCAGCAGCGGATAATCCGGGCCCCAGAGTATTCAACAGAGTATAGGGGGGCCCATAACAGGTAGTCCTAGCACACAGCAACAGCGGGTAATCCGGGCCCCGGAGTATTAGGGAGAGTATCGTGGGGCCCACAACAGGCAGTCCTAGCACACAGCAGCAGCGGATAATCCGGGCCCCAGAGTATAGGGGGGCCCACAACAGGCAGTCCTAGCACACAGCAACAGCTGATAATCCGGGCCCCGGAGTATTAGGGAGAGTATCGTGGGGCCCACAGCAGGCAGTCCTAGCACACAGCAACAGCAGATAATCCGGGCCCCAGAGTATTGTGGGGCCCACAACAGGTAGTCCTAGCACACAGCAACAGCAGGTAACCCGGGCCCCAGAGTATTAGGCAGAGTATAGGGGGCCCACAACAGGCAGTCCTAGCACACAGCAACAGCAGATAATCCGGGCCCCAGAGTATTAGACAGAGTATAGGGGGGCCCACAACAGGTAGTCCTAGCACACAGCAACAGCGGGTAATCCGGGCCCCAGAGTATTAGGCAGAGTATTGTGGGGCCCACAACAGGTAGTCCTAGCACACAGCAACAGCGGGTAATCCGGGCCCCAGAGTATTAGGCAGAGTATTGTGGGGCCCACAACAGGTAGTCCTAGCACACAGCAACAGCGGGTAATCCGGGCCCCAGAGTATTCAACAGAGTATAGGGGGGCCCATAACAGGTAGTCCTAGCACACAGCAGCAGCGAATAATCTGGGCCCCAGAGTATTAGGCAGAGTATAGGAGGGGCCCACAACAGGCAGTCCTAGCACACAGCAGCAGCGGGTAATCCGGGCCCCAGAGTATTAGGCAGGGTATCGTGGGGCCCACAGCAAAGCAGTCCTAGCACACAGCAGCAGCGGATAATCCGGGCACCAGAGTATTAGGCAGAGTATTGTGGGGCCCACAACAGGTAGTCCTAGCACACAGCAACAGCGGGTAATCCGGGCCCCAGAGTATTCAACAGAGTATAGGGGGGCCCATAACAGGTAGTCCTAGCACACAGCAGCAGCGAATAATCTGGGCACCAGAGTATTAGGCAGAGTATTGTGGGGCCCACAGCAGGCAGTCCTAGCACACAGCAGCAGCGGGTAATCCGGGCCCCAGAGTACTAGACAGAGTATAGGGGGACCCACAGCAAAGCAGTCCTAGCACACAGCAGCAGCGGAAAATCCGGGCCCCAGAGTATTAGGCAGAGTATCGTGGGGCCCACAGCAAAGCAGTCCTAGCACACAGCAGCAGCGGATAATCCGGGCCCCAGAGTATTAGACAGAGTATCGTGGGGCCCAAAGCAGGTAGTCCTAGCACACAGCAGCAGTGGGTAATCCGGGCCCCAGAGTATTAGGCAGAGTATAGGGGGGGCTCAAAGCAGGCAGTCCTAGCACACAGCAGCAGCGGATAATCCGGGCCCCAGAGTATTAGGCAGAGTATAGGGGGGCCCACAACAGGCAGTCCTAGCACACAGCAGCAGCGGATAATCCGGGCCCCAGAGTATTAGGCAGAGTATCGTGGGCAAACTAAAAAATCCCAGCGCCAATCAAAGAAAGTGTACAATTATGCAGCTGTGCACCAGTGAAAACCACCAATAATGAATAACACAAAAAAAACAGCACAAAAATTAAATAAAAAACAATCACAAATAAATAAATGTAAAAAATATATATATAATATTTCAAACATAAGTCCTTATTCCCAATTCCCAAAAGGATTTTCAAGACAATGTTCCAAAATGTGCTTCCACCTGATCACCACGTGACACATCATATTGACCGCACTCACCAGATGGAGGTGAGTAATAAGCCTCATAGGATATAAGGGATCCTATAGCCCCTCAAGAGGAACTCAAATCTCCTTCTTCACCCTGCTTAGATACAGCAATCGACTCCACTCTACTTCTCCATGGAATCCTCAATCATGTGCAAGGAAAGAAAGGCTACATAGTGTAATCCTGCCACTCAATACCATAGAAATCCATAGAATAAGGACACTCACATGTTTCATACAATAACAGGCCTTGTTTAGTAGCCTCAAAGGCGTGCGTTCCAAATACCGGAAGTGACGTTGGAACGCACGGTATTTGGAACGCACGCCGTCTTTTGCGGTTCAAGCGGCCATCTTAGAGGTGGAAAGCTGGTCATCCTCTACAGTGATTCTTAAAGCGTGAGATCCCTATATTTACAATTTGGAATCTTGTTCCTTTGAAGCCTTTGAGGCTACTAAACAAGGCCTGTTATTGTATGAAACATGTGAGTGTCCTTATTCTATGGATTTCTATGGTATTGGGTGGCAGGATTACACTATGTAGCCTTTCTTTCCTTGCACATGATTGAGGATTCCATGGAGAAGTAGAGTGGAGTCGATTGCTGTATCTAAGCAGGGTGAAGAAGGAGATTTGAGTTCCTCTTGAGGGGCTATAGGATCCCTTATATCCTATGAGGCTTATTACTCCCCTCCATCTGGTGAGTGCGGTCAATATGATGTGTCACGTGGTGATCAGGTGGAAGCACATTTTGGAACATTGTCTTGAAAATCCTTTTGGGAATTGGGAATAAGGACTTATGTTTGAAATACTATATATATATTTTTTTTTTTTTGCACAGAGTATCGTGGGGCCCACAGCAAAGCAGTCCTAGCACACAGCAGCAGTGGATAATCCGGGCCCCAGAGTATAAGGCAGAGTATCGTGGGGCTCAAAGCAGGTAGTCCTAGCACACAGCAGCAGCGGATAATCCGGGCCCCAGAGTATTAGGCAGAGTATAGTGGGGCCCAAAGCAGGTAGTCCTAGCACACAGCAACAGCAGGTAATCCGGGCCCCAGAGTATTAGGCAGAGTATTGTGGGGCCCACAGCAAAGCAGTCCTTGGAGTATGGCAGCGTGCCCAGCGGGTAATAATACTATAAATCCCGGGTAATACTGTAGAGTGTCAGCTGGTAATAATCCTCCCGATCCCGGTATTACTGCAGAGTGTCAGCTGGTAATAATCCTCCCGATCCCGGGGTCTTTGCAGAGTGGCTGTGGGGGTCTTGCCTCACCGCAGACCTCCCAGCTGCTGTGTAGCGGACAGAACGACCTGGGACGCTCCCCACCGGCCTTCTTAAGACCAGTGTAGGACGCTCCCAGTCATCCTGGCAACCGTGGGGCAGCGTGACGCATTTCCCAGCAACGAGGCACACCCCCATGACATGGGCCACGCTCACGAGAGTACGGCCTTTGTCAGGCGGCAAGTGCAGGAGCGGGAAACTCCTGTGCCAGCGCTGTACTCACCAGGGCCATGCGGCGCTGGGCTGACTGCCGCAGCCTGGAACATCCCTGCGGGGGGTCCGCCCCTTCTCCTGCTGGATGGCTGGAGAGGTGTGAACCTCACCGCAGGGAACTATCTCTCCCCCTCCAGCTGCTCTGGATAGAGACAGAGAGGTGACAGGAGTCACACCTCTCATCCTGGATGGCTGGGCTTCAAAGGGCCGTGACATGATGAGAGGGGGGAGAGGTGGGTGGAGCTGAGAGGAGGGAGAGCGCACAGCCTGGCACACCGTGACACTTGAGTTTGGTGTTGGGTCTGGTATGTTGGTTGGAGGACGAAGCTTGACACTGGAGATCTCGTCACAAATTGTGTCCATCTTCTTGAAGTGACTGGCAATCTCCTGTGCAGTAAGTTGGTGGGCGGAGGCAGTGGGGGGCGGAGTAAGGAATTAAGGGTAGAGAAGAGTGACGAGGATTGGATGAGAGGGTCTTGATGAGAGTTGTAGTAGGTTTGCATAGCAGCATGGAGGTTGGAGTTGTATTTGAGGACAACATGGAGGGGGAGACATTTTGGCTGAAATTTATAACTAACTTTGAGCTTACTTTATATATTTTATAGCTGAAAGTAAAAAATATTATTTTTCTTCAAAATTTTCCGTGTTTTTTTGTTTATAGCGTGAAAAATAAAAAGCGCGCAGGTGATGACATCCCACCGACAGAAAGCTCTATTTGTGTGAAGAAAGGACGGATATTTAGTTTGGGTGCAGCGTTGCACGACCGCACAATTGTCAGTTACATAAAGAGGCGTGGCCATGAAGGGGTGTACATCCTGCGTAGGGGGAGGGGATAAGGACACAAATGGGCGCTTTATTCTCATGGAGATCACATGGTTATTACTAGGAGGAGACAGAAACATTTGCTGGGTATTGGAGCTTTTGTGAGATGGATGGATTGGATGGCGACTGATTTGTATGGAGACATAATATAGAGCGGGAGGAATCCATGGTGTATTGTCACATGTATGAATGCAGGATTGGGGTACTATCCGTGTATTAGGGGGACCAATGACACCTTGGCTAGTATTGTAGATGAATCTGGGGGCGTCGGGGGCAATCTTCTTATGTTTATGGCCCTTTAGGGCAGATGTGATTTCTATGTATTTTATGGGAGATTTTCTCTGTATATTGGGAGTTTCCATCTTGTTGTATCATGAATGTAGTATGGAAGATGAGTCCTATGTACTAGGAATGGTCATTGGAAGGACAGAATAGGAGCCACATGATTGGCTGGCCAACCCTGTGACAGTATAGACTAGTGGGTGACATTGATTGAGATCTGCCCGCTGTGTGTATACAATCACCCGGCTAATGTCTAATATCAGGGGACAAAATGAGCCAGCATTCATATCAGACTAAGGGAAAATGGCCGCCGGAGGAGGGACAGGCGGGTTACAACAAAATGGAGGCGGGAGATCTAATCCACTGCACTGTAATGTGTATACCTGTGAGAACATTGATATCAGACTAAGGGAAAATGGCCACCGGAGGAAGAACAGGCGGGCGATAACAAAATGGAGGACGAAAATCTAATCCACTGCACTGTAATGTGATAACTGTGTTTTTATTCATAACAGAAGTTTACGAGCCGCCATCGTCTTTTGCTTATCAGGTTTTTTCTCTGTTGTTTTATGCTATTCAGCTTTTTTGGACCAACACCCTCTAGTGTCTGCTCTCCATACTGCACCCTCTGTATAAATCTCTTGAGTCACTTCCTGTTCAGTGTCACCACCTCCCAGGTCACTTCCTGTCCTGTGTCATTTCCTGTCCGGGGAACACTTTCCTCCTTTCGGCCATATTAGGTCTGCTTTCAGAAGGTCCTGTGATTGTCGGTCTCCATCCTGAACACACGGCCACCATAGGGCCAGCATGGGATCTTCTCCATGTCAGAGCACACGGGTAAGTCAGGTGGATCTCCTATTCCTGGTCCCGGGTCCTGTCCCTGCTATTTATTTATTTATCGAGTTTATATAGCGCCAAAGGGTTTGCTCAGCGCTGTACAATAGAGGGGGGGACAATACATCAAACAGTACACAAGGGGTAAGAGGGCCCTACTCTTTCGAGCTTACAATCTAGGAGGGAGGGGGTAGAGGCACAGGAGGAAACGGCTGTGGGGGATGGAGTGGTAGGAGGAGGGAAGGGCAGCGGCTGTTAGGTGAGGGTGGGGTAGGCTTCCCTGAAGAGATGGGTTTTCAGGGAGCGCCTGAAGGTGAGGAGGGAAGGTGACAGTCTGATGGATTGGGGTAGTGAGTTCCAGAGGATGGGGGAGGACCTGGAGAAGTCTTGCAGTCGTGCGTGGGAGGAGGAGACCAGGGAGCAAGATAGAAGGAGGTCCTGTGAAGAGCGAAGGGTACGGGTAGGGTGGTACCTGGGAATCAGGTCGGTGAGGTAGTTAGGGGCAGTCTTGTGAATGGCCTTATAGGTCAGGGTGAGCAATTTGAATTTAATGCGTTGGGCAATGGGGAGCCAGTGGAGGGAGAGGCAGAGGGGGGTGGCAGAGGTGGAGCGGCTGGTGAGGTGGATGAGTCTGGCCGCTGAGTTCAGGATGGTCTGAAGCGGGGAGAGTTTGCACTGGGGTAGGCCGGTGAGGAGGGAGTTGCAGTAGTCCAGGCGTGAGATAATCAGGGAGTGTACGAGTAGTTTAGTGGTGTCTGGGGTAAGGAAGGAGCGTATCTTGGAGATGTTCCGGAGGTGGAGCCTGCATGTGTTTGTGAGAGATTTGATATGAGGTTGAAAGGAAAGGTTTGAGTCCAGAATGACGCCAAGGACCTTGGCTTGCTGGGCGGGATTGATGGTGGTGGTGTTGGTAGTGATGGAAAGGATGGGGGGGGGGCGCGGGCTGGGGGGAAGATGAGAAGCTCGGTTTTGGAGAGGTTGAGTTTGAGGAAATGGAGCGACATCCAGTCAGAGATGTCGTTAGGAGGTGAGTGATGCGGGCGGAGAATGTGGGGGTGAGGTGAGGGGTGGATAGGTAGATTTGAGTGTCGTCAGCGTAGAGGTGGTAATTGAAGCCGTGGGAGTGTATGAGTTTGCCAAGGGAGGAGGTGTAGATGGAGAAGAGAAGGGGTCCAAGGACAGAGCCCTGGGGGACCCCAACAGAGAGGGGGAGTGAGGAGGAGGTGGCACCGTTGTAGGAAACGCTGAAGGAGCGTTGGGATAGATAGGACGAGAACCAGGAGAGAGCGGTGTCTCTGATGCCAAGGGAGAGTAGTTTATTAAGGAGGAGGGGGTGGTCGACTGTGTCAAAGGCCGCGGAGAGGTCTAGGAGGAGGAGGACAGAGTAGTCGCCTTTGGCTTTGGCGGTTAGTAGATCGTTGGTGATTTTGAGGAGGGCAGTTTCGGTGGAGTGTAGGGGATGGAAGCCGGACTGTAGTGGGTCAAGGAGGTTGCTGTCAGTCAGGTGGGCGCTTAGGCGATCGAAGACCAAGCGCTCAAGGATCTTGGAAGTGAGTGGCAGCAGGGAAATTAGTCTGAGGTTGTTGAGGTCAGTGGGGTCCAGGGAGGGCTTTTTGAGTATGGGGGTGATGTGCGCATGTTTTAGGGGGGAGGGGAAGACGCCAGTAGAGAGGGAGAGATTAAAGATGTGGGTAAGGGAGCGGATGAGGGAAGAGGGGGGTGACCGGAGGAGTTGAGAGGGGATAGGGTCCAGGGGGCAGGTAGTGAGGCGGGCTTCTTAGAAGACTCTGCTGACTTCCTCAGTGGTAGTAGGGCTGAAGGAGTGCAGTGATGGGGGGGTTACGGTAGGCAGGACCTTGGGTGTGGTGGGGGGCAGTGCCGTTGCAAGGTCAGAGGAGGGGAGAGATGAGGGGGTGATAGAAGGGGGGAGGCTAGATGGGGAGGTAGATTGCAAGTTGACTATGTCCTTGCGGATTGCGTCAATCTTGTTGTGGAGATGAGTGGCAATCTCGTGGGCGGTAAGTGAGGTACTGAGTGGAGGAGGGGGGGAGAGAGCAGGGAGTTGAAGGTGGAGAAGAGTCGGTGAGGGCAGGTGGAGAGGGTGTTAATCAGGTTAACAAAGTAGGCCTGCTTGGCGGCGTGGAGGGAGGAGGTGTAGGTGAGGAAGGCAGATTTGTAGAGGGAGAATGCATGAGGGGACCTTGTTTTGCGCCATAGTCTCTCCAGCGCACGACTGCGACGTTTGAGGCATTTAGTGTGGTCGTTCTGCCATGGTTGGAGCGGTCTGGGTTTGATGTTGCGTGTGGTTAGGGGTGCCAGAGAGTCTAGGGTAGCTGATAGTGAGTCATTGTACGTGGAGGTGGCTAGGTCAGGACATGACAGTGGAAGGATGCTGTCGTGTAAGCGGTCGGCAGCCGAGTGGAGGGGGGCCGGGTGCAGGTTGCGGAGGTTGCGGCTGGTGATGGTTTGGCGCACTGGGGGGGGGGGGAGTTGGGGGAAGGGGAGGTGGAGAACGTGAGGAGGTGGTGGTCGGAGAGAGGGAAGGGGGTGTTAGTGAAGTGGTTAAGGGTACAGAGGTGGGAGAAGACGAGGTCCAGGGTGTTCCCATTGATGTGGGTGGAGGATTGAGTGTATTGTGTGAGTGTGAAGGAGGAGGTTAGGTGGAGGAGTTGGGAGGTAGCTGGGGTGTTGTCATTGATGGGGATGTTGAAGTCCCCGAGGATGATGGTCGGTAGCTCAGAGGAGAGGAAGAAGGGAAGCCAGGCGGCGAAGTCATCCAGGAAGCGGGCTATGGATCCGGGGGGCCTGTAGATCACTGCAATCCTTAGGGGGGTGGGTGAGAAGAGCCGGATGCAGTGAGCCTCGAAGGAGGAGAAGGTTAGGGAGGGGGGGTTAGGGAGGACCTGGAAGGTGCTCAGCGGTGATAGGAGCAGGCCGACACCACCACCTTTGTGACCGCTCAGTCTTGGTGAATGGGACCAGACGAGACCTCCATGGGAGAGTGCCGCAGGGGAGGTAGTGTCAGTGTCCTGTACCCAGGTTTTGGTGATGGCTAGGAGGTTGAGGGAGCGGGAGATAAAGAGGTCATGGATGGCAGTTAGTTTGTTGCAAACCGAACGGGCGTTCAGAAGTGCAACCGAGAGAGGGGGGATGGATGCGGGGAGGAGGTGCACAGGTATGAGGTTGAGGGGGTTGCGGCGGCTGGCGGGGGCAGGGGGGTCCCTGGAGGGGGGGAGAGGTGGTGAGGGGCCAGGGTTCGGGGAGATGTCCCCAGCGGATAGGAGAAGGAGAAGGGTGAGGAGGGTGGCATGGGAATGGGAGGTGTAGGAGCGTGTGGGTCTGGTAGTGGTGGCACGTGGGTCGACCGGGGAGTGGAGTACCAGGAGGAGGTGGTGAGTGCCGTAGTGGGGAGAGGGCAGAAGTGAAGGGGCAATGTAGAGCTGTTTTGGGGGGGTGGGCGGGTAGAGGGAGGCGATTTTTGGGATGGAGGAGAGGAAGACGAGGAGGAGAAGTGCAGGTGGCATGCTGGGGTGAGTGCAGTGCTGTTCGGGTCGGGGGAGGTGAAGGGATACGGGTCAGGGCGAGGTGATGTGGAGAGTCAGTATCACCGTGGAGGAGTCCACTAGAGTCCTTCTGTAGCTGCAATCTGTGAGTGCAGTATGCTGGCGTCCGAGGGGTCTTCAGTGGGTCCGGTGGATCGGCGAGTGGAGGGCTATAGACGGACACATCATCTGTGACCGAACCTTCCTCCTCGTCATCGATGATCTGGGTGTATTATTATTATTTATTCCAGGTACTTATATAGCGCCGTCAGTTTACATCTATATTGTACATTCCTGGATCCTGTCCCCATACAACTCCTCCGGTCACCCCCCTCCATCATTCGCTCCGTCACTCACATCTTCAATCTCTCCCTCTACTGGCACATTCCCCTCCCCCTAAAGCATGCGCACATCACCCCCATACTCAAAAAGCCCTCCCTGGACCCCACAAACCTGAACAACCTCAGACCCATCTCCCTGCTGCCACTCACTTCCAAGCTCCTTGAGCACTTCGTCTACAATCGCCTGAGCGCCCACCTGTAACATACATGTAAGATTTGAGTGGATAAAGATTTGATCAGTAGAAATATGGAATCATAGCCATAACAGGTGGAATGGATAGGATATGATCGATAGGCTGAAAGCCGGGCTTCTGGGATGTGACATGAAGGTGCAGACTGGAGTATATGAGATGAGGCCACGCCCTCTCATTGTAAAGGTGTGTTCAGGAACAGTCTGGTCATTAAGGATGTATATTGAGCCCCTGGGCAGTAGGGAAATTAATGGTCATCAATGGATCTGGGATACAGATGTGTATGTATACACAATTACTCCATAGGCCTTACAGACTCAATCATCATTTAGCATGAGTCTAAAGCCCCGCCTCCTGGAGGTGACACTTTTTGTGTGTCAATCAGGTTATCACTTTCTGGGGAAACAGGTTTGGAGTTAAATGACAGCAGACTGTCTGCCTGAGGTGGAAAGCTCTATAGGTAATATTCACATCAAAGAAGTATGTTTCATCTCTCATAAAAGCTGAAATATTAGTTGCAGAGATATGAACATACTCCCTTCTTGTAGGCCATTCTGTGCGCTGCACTTACATATGAAAATCATAGTTGTGGCTTGGGGGGAAAAACTAGGAAAATGCAGGAAACGGTTAGGTGACGCTGGGTCGCGACCATTGAACAGTGTTTGGTACTGTCGTGATCGGGCTGATGCACTAGTGTCAGAAATCCAATCCCCGACTTGGTGTTCAGGCCAGTCTTGGCCCAATTGGACTTGGGCAGGTCAGCATCCACAGCATATTGTGGGCAGATGCAAGAGCCGCCCCCCATGGTCGGTTGGCCGAGGACTAATGTCCCACCTATGTCCTAATCCGAATATATTGATTACACGGACATTTGGACACTTGTGATTCATATGGAGCTGGTTCGATTGACCAATGGATTGCTAAGTTTCTGGCTTGCTCCCTGTTGCGGCCGCAAATGCGTGTCTCGGTTAGCTAGTCGCTGTGGGCATGGCGTGTGGGGGACACGTGACAGGGTGATCGTTGACAGATCCTTGACACCACCTCACTGACAGCAACCCCTACAGTCTGGCTTCCGTCCCCTACACTCCACCGAAATCGCCCTACTCAAAATCACCAACGACCTGCTAACCGCCAAAGCTAATGGCCACTATTCAGTGCTACTACTCCTCGACCTCTCCGTGGCCTTCCACACAGTTGACCACCCCCTCCTCCTTAATAAGCTACACTCCCTCGGCATCAGAGACTCCGCTCTCTCCTGGCTCTCCTCCTATCTATCCCAACGCTCCTTCAGCGTTACCTATAATGCTCCTCTCTCCCCCTTTCTGTTGGAGTCCCCCAAGGCTCTGTCCTCGGGCCCCATCTACACCTCCTCCCTTGGCAAACTGATACACTCCCACGGCTTCAACTATCACCTCTATGCCGATGACACGCAAATTTACCTCTCCACCCCCCACCTCACCCCTTCAGTCTCTGCCCGTATCACGTACCTGCTGAACGACATATCAGACTGGATGTCACTCCATTTTCTCAAATTGGACCTTTCCAAAACTGAGCTCCTGATTTTCCCCCCAGCCCGTGCCCCCCCCCATCCTTTCCATCACAACCAACGCCACCATGAATCCCACCCTGCAAGCCAAAGTCCTAGGTGTCACTGTAGACTCCAATCTGTCTTTCCAACCCCATGTCCAATCGCTGGCAAAATCATGCAGGCTCCACCTCCGCAACATCTCCAAAATATGTTTGTTCCTAACCCCTGACACTACTAAACTACTCGTTCACGCCCTTATTATCTCACGTCTGGACTACTGCAACTCCCTACTCACCGGCCTCCCTCATCACAGACTATCCCCGCTTCAGTCTATCCTGAACTCAGCGGCCAGATTCATCTACCTTACCAACCTCTCCGTATCCGCCACCCCCCCTCTGTCATTCCCTCCACTGGCCTCCACTTAGTGTCCTCCACCCCCCTCTGTCATTCCCTCCACTGGCCTCCACTCAGTGTCCTCCACCCCCCTCTGTCATTCCCTCCACTGGCCTCCACTCAGTGTCCTCCACCCCCCTCTGTCATTCCCTCCACTGGCTCCTGATTGCCCAATGCATTAAATTCAAACTACTAACACTGACATACAAAGCCATTCATAACGCTGCCCCAAACTACCTCACCGACCTGATACCCAAATATCACCCAACCCGTAATCTTTGCTCCTCACAAGACCTCCTACTTTCTAGCTCCCTGGTCTCCACCTCCCACGCCCGACTGCAGGACTTCTCCAGTACTTTACCCATCCTCTGGAACTCACTACTCCAATCCATCAGACTGTCACCCATCCTCCTCACCTTCAGGCGCACCTTGAAAACCCATCCCTTCAGAGAAGCCTACCCCGGCCTCACCTAACAGCCGATCTCCTCCACTCCTCCTACCACTCCATCCCCCACAGCCACTTCCTCCTGTACCTCTACCCCCTCCCTCCTAGATTGTAAGCTCGAAGGAGCAGGGCCCTCGCCCCCCTCGTGTATTGTATTGTTATGGTACTGTCTCATGTTCTGTCCCCCACTATAATGTACAGAGCTGAGCACACCTTCTGCCGCTATATAAATACTGTATAATAATAATAATTCCCATCAATCCCCGCCCCCGAGGGGCATACAATCTAAGGTCCTAACTCACATTCATACATACACATACTAGGAAACACTTAGGAGACAATTCACCTCCCAGCATGTCTTTGTAGTGTAGAAGGAAACTGGAGTACCCGGAGGAAACCTACGCAAGCACAGGGAGAACATGCAAACCCCATGCAGGTGGTGCCATGGTCGGGATTTGAACCAACAACCCGAGTACTGCCAGGTGGAAGTGCTAACTACTCAGCCACTGTGCTGCCCCGTGCTGTATATATCTCAGCATCTACTTCTCAGTGTTGGTTTCCTCCTCATTGCCGGCCATTAAATGGGCCTCAGAATGGCTCCGGTATTCCCTCCTAGGAAGGACATTCAGGCCGATCTCCCACCATGTTCCTCTGATGTGTCCGAGACAGAATAACAGGAGAGACACCAGGTATGTATGGGAGAGGGGTGAAAAGCTGGGAGGGGATATGTATGAGGGAGGGGTGAGAAGCTGGGAGGGATGTGTATGGGGGAGGGGTGAGATGTTGGGGAGGACTGTGTATGGGGGAGGGGTGAGAAGCTGGGAGGGGATATGTATGGGGGAGGGGTCAGAAGCTGGGAGGGATGTGAATGGGGGGAGAGGGGAGAAGATGGGGATTAATGTATATGGGGGAGGGGTGAGAAGTTAGGGAGGGATGTGTATGGGTTAGGGGTGAAAAGCTGGGGAGGGATGAGAAGCTAGGAGGGGATAAGTATGGGGTAGGGGTGAGAAACTGGGAGGGATGCGAATGGTGGAGGGGTGAGAAGTTGGGGAGGGCTTTTGTGACGGGAGTCACTTTGGGATGCTGGGCCCATGGAACAGCTCACTTTGAAGAGGTGGGGAGACCCCTGTCTCAGCTCCCCATATCCCTCTTATGTGTAAGTCACCCTGTGCCTGTTAGGGGTGCAGGGTGAGATGTCCTGACATTGTGTAAACATGTATAGGTGGGGTGGGGGGTTGTTCATTGTTTAATGCCATGTGGTTGCATCCCATTGTTCTATTGTCTGTCTGGCTTAGGAGCAAACTATTATGGGATGTATGTGTTTATGTGTATTAGCTTAGTGGGGGGCGGGTCTCCAGCAGCCCTCCCTCCTGATGGGACTGTCTGCTGGTGTGAAGTTTTAATACCTGTGTGTCTCTTGTTACTAAATGTAGATTGCCCCGCCCTGTGTCATTATGCAGGGTGGGGGGACTGTCCCGAGTGTATATACTGTATATTGTATCTGTGTTCAAATAAAGTAGTCTACCTCCTGGTTTACTTCAGGACTGGTGTCTAGTCTTGTATGGGCGGCTGTGGTGTCTGTGGTCGGCGTTCGGAGGGGGAAGTGGTATTCTAATGGAAGTACTCAAGCACAGTCTGGGGTCAGTTCCGTTACAGCTGTGTATGGGGGAGGGGCAAGAAGCTAAGGAAGATATGTATGGGGGAGGGGTGAGAAGCTGGGGAGAGATGTGTATGGGGGAGGGGTGAGAAGCTGGGGAGGGGTGTGTATGGTGTAGGGGCAAGAAGCTAAGGAAGATATGTATGGGGGAGGGGTGAGAAGCTGGGGAGAGATGTGTATGGGGGAGGGGTGAGAAGCTGGGGAGGGATGTGTATGGGGGAGGGGTGAGAAGCTGGGGAGGGATGTGTAGGGGGAAAGGGTGAGAAGCTGGGGAGGGATGTGTATGGGGGAGGGGTGAGAAGCTGGGGAGGGATGTGTATGGGGGAGGGGTGAGAAGCTGGGGAGGGATGTGTATGGGGGAGGGGTGAGAAGGTGGGGAGGGATGTATATGGGGGAGAGGTGAGAAGCTGGGGAGGGATGTGTATGGGGGAGAGGTGAGAAGCTGGGGAGGGATGTGTATGGGGGAGGGGTGAGAAGCTGGGGAGGGATGTGTATGGGGGAGGGGTGAGAAGCTGGGGAGGGATGTGTATGGGGGAGGGGTGAGAAGCTGGGGAGGGATGTGTATGGGGGAGGGGTGAGAAGCTGGGGAGGGATGTGTATGGGGAAAGGGTGAGAAGCTGGGGAGGGATGTGTATGGGGGAGGGGTGAGAAGCTGGGGAGGGATGTGTATGGGGGAGGGGTGAGAAGCTGGGGAGGAATGTGTATGGGGGAGGGGTGAGAAGCTGGGGAGGGATGTGTATGGGGGAGGGGTGAGAAGCTGAGGAGGGATGTGTATGGGGAGGGATGAGAAGCTAGAGAGGGATGTGTATGGGGGAGGGGTGAGAAGCTGGGGAGGGATGTGTATGGGGGAGGGGTGAGAAGCTGGGGAGGGATGTGTATGGGGAGGGGTGAGAAGCTGGGAGGGATGTGTATGGGGGAGGGGTGAGAAGCTGGGGAGGGATGTGTATGGGGAGGGGTGAGAAGCTGGGGAGGGGTGAGAAGCTGAGGAGGGATGTGTATGGGGAAGGGGTGAGAAGCTGGGGACAGGTATGTGTGCGGGAGGGGTGAGAAGCTGGGGACGGTTATGTGTGCGGGAGGGGTGAGAAGCCGGGGACGGATATGTATGGGGAGGGGTGAGAAGCCTGGGACGGGTATGTATGGGGGAGGGGTGAGAAGCCGGGGACGAGTATGTATGGGGGAGGGGTGAGAAGCCGGGGCCGGGTATGTATGGGGGAGGGGTGTGTATGGGGGAGGGGTGTGAAGCCATGGACGGGTATGTATGGGGGAGGGGTGTGAAGCCGGGGCCGGGTATGTATGGGGGAGGGGTGTGAAGCCGGGGCCGGGTATGTATGGGGGAGGTGTGAAGCCGTGGACGGGTATATATGGGGCAGGGGTGAGAAGCCGGGGACGGGTATGTGTGGGTGTTCTGTCTCTCCAATCTAAGCATTGATAGTGTGATCTCTGTAACTTACAGTTGTGATGAGATGGTGATAACTTCATCCTCAGTTGGATACCACAGTCAGTGACTCCATCGATAAGACATCTTGTAGATCTTGTGAAGTTTCTTCCATAAACTGAGAGAATCTTACAACAATGAACATTCGATCGGTCAAAAGATCATAATGTTTCTGCTTCTTGCCATGAGGCTAGAACTGCAATGCATTTCTGGGAAAGGGGGAGGGGCTATCTATACAACATTAAACCAAATAAACTTTAGTTCAAGTCCAATATAAATAATGAAGATTCTTTCCGGGAACATCTGCAAAACAAGAGGGAAGGGAAGAACAAAGGAAAAGAATGCAAACATTCAGCATAATACTTGCAGATGTTGGTGTGGAAAGTCCAGGCTGAGACATGGAAATCCATATTCAGAGGAGAAGGCAGCAACATGCACCTTCCTTCTTACCTCCCTGTAATTCAGGTGGATGACTTGTCTTCCTCTTTGGTTCCTTTATAGGCCTGAAGTAAAGGTGTGCAGAACCTTCTTTCATGACTCTAACTTCTACCTTGCGTACCTTTCCATCGTTACTTGGCATAGTCTTTGTAATAAGACCCATGGGCCAATGGTTACCATGGGAATCTGTCTCCTTCAAAACAACTACGTCTCCCACTTGTAGATTGGGTTTGCTAGTTTGCCATTTATTACGACTTTGAAGGGTAGAAAGGGACTCCATCTTCCAGCAATTCCAAAACACATTAGCAAGATGTTGAACCCGTCGCCATTGATGCTTGTAAATGTTGGGGTAATCAAGTTCCTCTGTGGGAATAGTGGCTACCCCAGTTTTTTGTGTAAGAAGAGTGGCTGGAGTGAGCAACACTGGGAACTCGGGATCTGAGGACACAGGGACCAATGGCCTTGCATTGATTATAGTGGACACTTCTGCAAGAAGAGTGACTAAGATTTCATGAGTAAATTGAGAAGTTTTCTGGTCCAGTAGCATAGAGTCCAGGATCTTTCTTGCAACTCCAATCATGCGTTCCCAAGAGCCTCCCATGTGAGGAATGAGGTGGGTTGAGTTCCCATTTACACTTATTGCCACTCAAGAAGATCTCTATCTTTTCTGCTGCTGTAAAATGAGTCCCACAGTCAGATCTCAGGGACTTTACAGGTCCTCGTACAGAAACAAATCTTCTGAAAGCATTAATGATACAAGAAGAGTCCATTGATTCTATCACATCAATGTGCACTGCACCAATGCTCAAGCAAGTGAACAGCACAGCCCATCGCTTATTGTTAGCAACTCCGCCACGAGTTCTGCGTGTAACAACAGTCCAGGGGCCACATATGTCCATGCCAACATTAGTAAATGGTGCTTCAGTGCTTAATCAGTCAGCTGGCAACTCTGCCATTTGTTGTTGTAGGTGCTTCCTGTGACGGGAGAGACTTTGGGTGGGGGGCCCATGGAACACAGCTCACGTTGGAGGAGTAGGGAGATCCCTGTCTCAGCACCCCATATCCCTACTATGTGTAAGTCACCCTGTGCCTGTTATGTGTACAGGGTGGAATGTCCTGATATTGTGTAGACATGTATAGGTGGGGTGTGGGGGTTGTTCATTGTTTACTGCCATGTGGTGTATCCCATTGTTCTATTGTGTGTCTGGCTTGGGAGCAAACTATTATGGGATGTATGTGTTTGTGTATTGGCTTGGTGGGGGGTGTCTGCTGATGTGTCTCTGGTTTCTAGATGTGGTTTGCCCCGCCCTGTGTCCATATGCAGGGGGGGGGGGTTGTTCCCTTGAATGTTTATATCTTGTGTCTGTGTTAAAATAAAGCAGTCTATTTCCTGGTTTTACTTCGAGTGGTATCTAGGGGCGGGGTTGTGGACGGCTTTGTATGCTGTGGTTAGTATTTAGAATTTTATAGGTTGGGTTACTAGAAGCCAGTCGAGGGATTGGCACAGAGGGGTGGAGGCCAGTGGAGGGATTGGCAGAGAGGGGTGGAGGATGCTGAGCTGAGGTCAGGGAGGGGATTGGCAGAGAGGGGCGGAGGTCAGTGAAGGGATTGGCAGAGGGGCGGAGGACACTGAGTGGAGGTCAGTGAAGGGATTGGCAGAGAGGGGAGAGGACGCTGAGTGGAGGTCAGTGAAGGGATTGGCAGAGAGCGGTGGAGGACACTGAATGGAGGCCACTGGAGGGATTGGCAGAGAGGGGTGGAGGGTGTATATGGGAAGGTAGATAATCTGTGGGGTCTGGGTTTATATGGAGGAGGTAGGTGCGTATGGGGAAGGTAGGTTATCTGTGGGATCTGGTTTTGTTTTAGGGAGGTAGGTGATCTGGGTGTATGTTGTAGGTAGGTGATCTGGGTGTATGTATGGGAGAGGTAGGTGATATGTGGGATCTGGGTGTATGTTGTAGGTAGATGATCTGGGTGTATGTATGGGAGAGGTAGGTGATCTGTGGGATCTGGGTATATGTTGTAGGTAGGTGATCTGGGTGTATGTTGTAGGTAGATGATCTGGGTGTATGTATGGGAGAGGTAGGTGATCTGTGGGATCTGGGTATATATAGGGGAAGTTGGTGATCTCTGGGATTTGGATGTATAAAAAGAGGTAGGTGATATATGGGATTTGTGTATGTATGGGGTAGGTAGGTGATCTGTGGGATCTTAGTATATATGGGGGAGGTAGGTGATCTGTGGGATCTGGGTATATATGGGGATGTAGGTGATCTGTGGGATCTGGGTGTATATGGGGTAGGTAGGTGATCTGTGTGATCTGTGGGATCTGGGTGTATATGGGGAGGTAGGTGATATGTGGGATCTGGGTGTATATGGGGGAGGTAGGTGATCTGGATGTATATGGGGGAGGTAGCTGATCTGAGGGATCTGGGTTTATATGGGGAGGTAGGTGACCTGTGTGATCTGTCTGTATATGGGGGAGGTAGGGGATCTGAGTGCACATGGGGGATGTAGATGATCTATGGGAACTGGGAGTGTATGAGGGAGGTAAGTGATCAGCGGGATCTTTGTGTATATGGGGAAGGTAGGTGATCTGTGGCATCTGCATGTATATGGGGCAGGAAGGTGATCTGTGGGATATGTGAGTGCAGGGGAGGTAGGTGATCTGTGGGATCTTGGTGTATATGGGGAAGGTAGGTGATCTGTGGGATCTGGGTGTATATGGGGTAGGTAGGTGATCAGCGGGATCTTTGTGTATATGGGGGAGGTAGGTGATCTGTGGGATCTGGGTGTATATGGGGAAGGTAGGTGATCTGTGGGATATGGGGGAGGTAGGTGATCTGTGGGATCAGGGTATACAGGTGAAACTAGAAAATGAGAATCTGGTGCATTCATTCATTGATTCATTCATTCATTTATTTCAGTGAAGCAACTTAAAAGGTGAAACTAATACATGAGACTCATTCCATGCAAAGCAAGATAGTTCAAGCCGTGATTTGTCATCATTGTGATGATTATGGCTTACAGCTCATGAAAACCCCAAATCCACAATCTCAGAAAATGAGAATATTCCATGCAATCAATAAAACACGGATTGTACATAGAACAATATCGGACCTCTGAAAAGTAGAAGCTGCATATGTACTCAGTACTTGGTTTGGGCCCCTTTTGCAGCAATTACTGCCTCAATGCGGCGTGCCATGGAAGCTATCAGCCTGTGGCACTGCTGAGGTATAATGGAAGACCAGGATGCTTCAATAGCGGCCTTCAGCTCTTCTGCATTGTTCGGTCTCATGTCTCTCATCTTTCTCTTGGAAATGCCCCATAGATTCTCTATGGGGTTCAGGTCAGGCGAGTTTGCTGGCCAATCAAGCACAGTAATCCCATGGTCATTGAACCAGGTTTTGGTGCTTTTGGCAGTGTGGGCGGTGCCGAGTCCTACTGGAAAATGAAGTCATTATCCCCATAAAGCTGGTCTGCGAAAGGAAGCATGAAGTGCTCCAAAATCTCCTGGCAGACGGATGCATTGACCCTGGACTTAATGAGGCACAGTGGACCAACACCAGCAGATGATATGACTCCCCAAATCAACACAGACTGTGGAAACTTCACACTGGACTTCAAGCATCTTGCAGTGTGTGCCTCTCCATTCTTCCTCCATACTCGGGGTCCTTGGGCCTCTCCATTCTTCCTCCATACTCGGGGTCCTTGGGCCTCTCCATTCTTCCTCTATACTCGGGGTCCTTGGGCCTCTCCATTCTTCCTCCATACTCGGGGTCCTTGGCCTCTCCATTCTTCCTCCATACTCGGGGTCCTTGGGCCTCTCCATTCTTCCTCCATAATCGGGGTCCTTGGGCCTCTCCATTCTTCCTCCATAATCGGGGTCCTTGGGCCTCTCCATTCTTCCTCCATAATCGGGGTCCTTGGGCCTCTCCATTCTTCCTCCATACTCGGGGTCCTTGAGCCTCTCCATTCTTCCTCCATACTCGGGGTCCTTGAGCCTCTCCATTTTTCCTCCATACTCGGGGTCCTTGGGCCTCTCCATTCTTCCTCCATACTCGGGGTCCTTGGGCCTCTCCATTCTTCCTCCATACTCGGGGTCCTTGGGCCTCTCCATTCTTCCTCCATACTCGGGGTCCTTGGGCCTCTCCATTCTTCCTCCATACTCTGGGTCCTTGGGCCTCTCCATTCTTCCTCCATACTCGGGGTCCTTGGGCCTCTCCATTCTTCCTCCATACTCGGTATCCTTGGTTTCAAAATGAGATGCAAAAGTTGCTCTCATCAGAAAAGAGGACTTTGGACCACTGAGCAGCAGGCCAGGTCTGTTTTTACTTTACAACAATAAAGCAAAAACAGGCCACCAAAAATGACACGAATTACTGGTGTCATTAGCATATCTCCGACTCACTTGTATAAGTGTGGATACATAAACCCAAAAACAACATACTAAGCAATATGGTAGTGTGACAAGAACACCCCTACCTGAAAAAGAAGGTTTCTAGATGATCCACGCGGAGTAATATGAATTCAAAAGAATTTTAACAATACTTTATTTGATCACATAGATCATAGGGAGGTTAAACATGAGCACGGTGTACATGTGAAAAAAATAAAATCATGTTAAAAAACACTTAACGTCTTCAATTTAGGGTCATCTTAGCCAATAGAGCACCATATAAGGCAGAGTTGTGTAATGATGAGATAGTTATCCTGGGTTCAGTAGGTGTGTTCCCAATATATGTCAGGGACCTCTTGGAATGTAAAAGCTGGAACACAAAAATACATAGTATATGTATAGAAATATGGAAACCAAATCACATCCAAAATTCACCAGGCCTCCCTCCACAGTAGTCAATGGATACTACTATTACCTTCTCAATAGTGAGACTATCATACCCGCTTCTCAAGTGTAGGGACTTCCTGGATAGCCACCCCAAATGAAACAAGGTCCACAGTACCAAATGATTCTGAGGATATATATAGAAAAAAATAATAAATATATAGATCATGGGCATCAAGTGACCCCGAAAACAAAACACACACAAAATGTGGATATATTACCATCAATAAAGATCAAGAAGACTCCTGTCGACTTGAAATAGGATCAGGTCCTTGATGCTTTTTCAAAGATGCATATGGGGGTGAGGGACCAGGTATACACAGTGCGTGGATTTCAAACACATATAATGTGTATGTAGCATATAGCAGGCCGTAGATACCTGAGTTTAATATACCCAATAAAGGGTTTCCAAAATTTGCTCAATTAGAGAAGGTTATTGCGGTTTTATAAGGATGTGGCTATGTCACAGCAAAAGATACCTGAATAGGATAGCGTATATATATATATATATATGTAGATTCTCCTCCAAAGAGGATTTCCAAAAAATTCCCCGAGTATACAGGGTAAATTAGGCCCATAAAACATGCCCTATTAGCACCATGTAGGCTCTATAAATCTCAACAGCCGTAAGCTTTAAATAACTTGCCACCGGTGGAAGGTATGTTTCCCTGAGGGATTGCCGTTTGCGAGCCGCTGTAATAGTAGCCCACTGGTAGTTCTCAGAGGGTCTTGGGCCTTCCTAGCAGGGAGCTGTGACACCACCATTCCTTCCCGCCTCGTGGGCGCCGCACCCAGTGAAGACGCCGAGCGTAGTGACGTCAATACGTTGACGCGTCTTGTCCGCCAATCACCGCAGACTTCGTCAGAACTGGGAGGGGACTTCAATCCTTTGCCTTATATGGTGCACTAATTGCATACCAAAAAGTCTCCACCTCGCCATCTTGTGTTGAAAGAATATCACTACATTAAGAATATCCAAAGTGAATTAAAACACATATCTTGAATTTTAAAATGATTGCTGGATGTAGAAGAGGAGCCTAATTACTATAGATCAAGTCATCTTCTAAGAGGATAATAAAGAGGAGATTATTATTAGCATATTTCTTATTCACATATGGAAACATCAAAACCAGGTCCAGCTACCAGAATTTCAATATCAGTCCTATTATTGTATATGCTCACCACCCAATAGGAATAGAGAAGATTGCATAGTTAGATTCATATTTTGTCCACAGAAGCCCATATTTAATTCATATATATGGTATCCCAATGTAGATTATAACTCAGGGTATATGAAGAGTTCAAGGGAATTCATTTCAAAAACACCCCAAAGTTGAGTTCTGTATTTAATCCAAATGGGACAAGTGCCCCCAGGGTATAGATCCAGAATTTTTCTTTTTATAGGAGGACTTTGTCAAAGTCACCCCGACGAGCCGAAATATTCAGCAGAAAGATCCCTTTTACTTTTAGACCATCTGTTTTGCCCCCGTGTACTTCTTTAAAGTGTTGTGCCATTGGGTTCTCTTTTTCTCCCTTTCTTACATTCCTATTTTCATTTCTAATGTCTCTCAGATGTTCACCAATCCTAGTCCTAAGGCTTCTTTTTGTTTTACCTATATATATCTTTTTACATGGACATTCTATCATGTATATCATTTTACTACTAGAGCAGTTAATAAAGCTTCGTATTTGAAATATCCTAGAGTTATCATTGTTGAAGAACTGATTGGACTTATGTACAAATGGACAAATCTGACAATGGCCACATGGAAACATACCATATACGCCGGTCCTCCTAGTTAGCCAGTTTCTTTGTGGTGCCCTCTGAAATTCTGATTGTACTAATATATCATTTAGATTCCGAGTTCGTTTTGCTACCATATGGGGGCTCTCTCCTACCACTCTCGCTATCTGCGGATTTTGAGTTAGTAAATGCCAATGGGAGTCCAGGGCCTTCTTGACTTCACCCCATTGTTGTCCAAATTTAGTTATGAATCTTACCGGTTGGTTTACAGTGTTCGCAGCTGCCTTTGGTTTTGATTTATTAATAAGTTCCTCTCTTGTTTTACCGAGGGCTCTTCTTTTTGCTTTTCTTAGGGTTCTATGTGAATAGCCCCTCTCTCTGAACCTCTTATAGAGCTGGATAGATTCATGTCTATATTCTAATTCTTCTGTACAGTTTCTTTTTATTCTCTGAAACTGACCAATAGGAATTCCCTGTTTTAAACTCCTTGGGTGATAGCTATTAGCATGTAGAAGTGTATTGGCCGCTGTTTCCTTTCTAAATGTTTTAGTGACCAGTTCATTTTCGTGGACAGAGATTCACGAGTAGTATCCATTGACTACTGTGGAGGGAGGCCTGGTGAATTTTGGATGTGATTTGGTTTCCATATTTCTATACATATACTATGTATTTTTGTGTTCCAGCTTTTACATTCCAGGAGGTCCCTGACATATATTGGGAACACACCTACTGAATACATGGTTTACTCAAATATAAAGCGGGAAACCTACGGAAACCCAGGATAACTATCTCATCATTACACAACTCTGCCTTATATGGTGCTCTATTGGCTAAGATGACCCTAAATTGAAGACGCTAAGTGTTTTTAACATGATTTTATTTTTTTCACATGTACACCGTGCTCATGTTTAACCTCCCTATGATCTATGTGATCAAATAAAGTATTGTTAAAATTCTTTTGAATTCATATTACTCCGCGTGGATCATCTAGAAACCTTCTTTTTCAGGTAGGGGTGTTCTTGTCACACTGTTTTTACTTTAGCCCAGGTAAGACGCTTCTGTCATTGTTGTTCAGGAGTGGCTTGACAAGAGGAATACGACATTTGAAGTTCATGTCCAGGATCCGTCTGTGTGTGGTGGCTCTTGATGCACTGACTCTAGCCTCAGTCCACTCCTTGTGAAAGTCCCCAACACTTTTGAATGGCCTTTTCCTGCCAATCCTCTCCAGGCTGTGGTCATCCCTGCTGCTTGTGCACCTTTTTCTTCCACACTTTTCCCTTCCACATAACTTTCTATTAATGTGCTTTGATACAGCACTTTGGGAACATCCAACTTCTTCTGCAATTCCCTTTTGAGGCTTTCCCTCCTTATGGAGGGTGTCAGTGATGGTGTCAGGTCAGCAGTCTTTCCCATGATTGTGATTCCTACTGAACCAGACTGAGAGACCATTTAAAGGCTCAGGAACCCTTTGCAGGTGTTATGGCTGAATGATCTGATTAGAGTGGGACACTTTGAGCCGAGAATATTCCACCTTTTCACAAAATTCTCATTATATGAGATTGTGGATTTGGAGTTTTCATGAGCTGTAAGCCATAATCATCACAATGATGACAAATCACGGCTTGAACTATCTTGCTTTGCATGTAATGAGTCTATCTCATATATTAGTTTCACCTTTTAAGTTGCTGCACTGAAATAAATGAAATTTTGCACCATATTCTAATTTTTCGAGTTTCAACTGTATACTCCACAATTTTCCCATGTGGACACCTCGTAAGTGGTTCTCCGGTATAGACTCCCAGTTTGGAGAACTCATTTAGAAGAAGCCGTCAGCTAGAATCACACTCACTACTCCACAGTATGGTGAAGACCAAGGAGGCCTAGCAATACCAAATGTTAGACTTTATTTTATAGCTGCCCAACTTCAGCATCTTACCAGGTGGGACTTAGTAGACACATTAGATTCCATCCATCGGTTTCTACTTCCATCAGATACAGATTTCACATCACTCTCACACTTGTTAATGGACTTCAGATGGCACCAGTGGGAAAGGCATGATATCTCATATATTTATTCCAGTCTTTTGACTCTAAGAGAGAGTGGTGGGAGGTGATTTTGACCTCCATACCTCTCATCTCTCTGTCCTCTTCACAGAAACTCAGTCATTTCTTTTGCATAGATCATTCAGGACTCCAGCTCAATTGTTCAGCTAGGACAGGAGGGATTTCCCCTTAATACCCCAATTGTAGTGGTGATGTCGGGGATTTGATACACATGTTTTGGAGATGTCCAAAATTATTCAAAAAGTGGAACGATATGACCAGTATTATAACGTTGGTGTTCAATATTCCTCGGGTGTGCCTCTTGGTCTCTTTACTTTATGGAGGGAGACAGTACAGTAACAATACAGTTCAGTACAAGAGGGATTAGAGGGCCCTGCTCCTTGGAGCTTACAATCTAGGAGAGAGGGGATAGTGGTACAAGAGGTAATTAGCTGTGGGGGATGGAGTGGTTGGGGGAGTAGGGGATTCCAGTAGTTAGCTGGGGTCGGGGTAGGCTTCCCTGAAGAGATGAGTTTTCAGAGTGCGCCTAAAAGTGAGAAGAGGAGGCTCATAGCCTGATAGCTTGGGGTAGGGAGTTCCAGAGGATGGGTGAAGCCCGTGAGAAATCCTGGAGATGAGCATGGGAGGAGGAGACAAGGGAGCTAGAGAGTAGGAGGTCTTGCGAGGAGTGGAGAGTACGGTTTGGGTGGTATATAGAGACAAGGTCAGTGATGTAGTTGAGGGCAGTGTTATGAACGGCTTTATACTTCAGTGTTCGTGTTTTAAATTTTATCCGCTGGGCAATTGGAAGCCAGTGGAGGGATTGGCAGCGAGGGGTGGAGGACACTGAGTGGAGGCCAGTGGAGGGATTGGCAGAGAGGTGGCTGATACAGAACGGTTAGTAAGGTGAATGAGTCTGGCAGCAGCATTCATGATGAACTGGAGTGGAGATAGTCTGCGATGAGGTCGGCCAGTGAGGAGGGAGTTACAATAGTCAAGGCGTGATATAATAAGGGAGTTAATGAGTTGCTTAGTGGTTTTTGAGGTTAGGAACGAGCGTATCTTGGAGATGTTGCGGAGGTGAAGTCTACATGAGTTTGTCAGTGATTGGACCTGGGGCTGAAAGGACAGATTGGAGTCTAGGATGACACCTAGTACCCTGGCATGAGGGGTGGGACTGATAATCACTAAGCTCTTCTCTGAAGCTCACCTTACCATCTGCCCCCTTGACCCTGTCCCTACACAACTCCTACGATCACCCTCCTCCTCCATCCTACGCTCCCTCACCCACATCTTTAATCTTTCCCTCTCTACTGACACATTGCCCTCCCCTCTGAAGAATGCGCACATCACTCCCATACTTTAAAAACCCTCCCTGGATCCCTCTGACCTAAACAACCTAAGACCCATCTTCCTGCTGCCATTTACATCCCAACTCCTTGCATGCTTAGTCTATAATCACCTGAGTTCCCACCTCACCGACAACAACCTCCTTGATCCCCTACAATCTGGCTTCCGTCCCCTACACTCCACCGAAACTGCCTTACTCAAACTCACCAATGACCTGCTAGCCTCCAAAGCCAATGGCCACTACTCAGTGCTACTACTCCTCAACCTCTCTGCAGCTTTTGACACGGTCAACCACCCCCTCCTCCTCAAAAAACTATACTCTTTTGGCCTCAGAGACTCCGCTCTCTCCTGGCTGGCTCTCTTCCTATCTATCACAACGCTCCCTCAGTGTTACCTATAATGCTGCCACCTTCCCCTCTCTGTTGGGGGTCCCCCAAGGTTCTGTCCTCGGGCCCCTTCTCTTCTCAATTTACACCTCCTCCCTTGGGTAACTAATACACTCCCACGGCTTCAACTACAATCTCTATGACGATGACACTCAAATATATCTCTCTACTCCCCATCTCACCCCTTCAGTCTCCGCCCGAATCACTAGCCTTCTGAACGACATATCAGACTGGACATATCAGACTCCAATTCCTCAAATTAAACCTTGCCAAAACCGAGCTCCTAGTTTTCCCCCCAGCCCGTGCCCCCCCTGACCTCTTCATCACGACCAACAACATCACCATCAGTCCCACCCCGCAAGCCAGAGTATTAGGTGTCATTCTAGACTCCACCTCTGTCTTTCCAGCCCCAGGTCCAATCACTGACACATTCATACAGACTCCACCTCTGTAACATCTCCAAAATACGCACGTTCCTAACTCCAGAAACTACAAAGCAACTCATTCACTCCCTTTATTATATCACGACTTGACTACTGTAACTCCCTCCTCACCGGCCTACCCCAACACAGGCTATCCCCACTTCAGTCTATCCTGAATTCTGCAGCCAGACTCATCCACTGTGTACTGTCTCCCATTATAATGTACAGCGCTGAGCAAACTGTTGGAGCTATATAAATACTGTATAATAATAATAGTGTTGTTGATCTTGATGGAGAAGTCGGGAGGGGGGGGGGCACGTGTTGGGGGGAATACTAGAAGCTCAGTTTTGGAAAGGTTGAGTTTGAGGAAGTTGAGTGACATCCAGTCCAATATGTCACTTAGTAGGGTGGTGATGCAATTGGAGACTGAGGGGGTGAGGTGGGGGGTTGAGAGATAGATTTGTGTGTCATTGCCATAGAGATGGTAGTTGAAGCCGTGGGAGTTTATCAATTGGCCAAGGGAGGAGGTGTAGATGGAGAAGAGGAGGGGTCCGAGGACAGAACCTTGAGGAACCCCGACAGAGAGAGGGAGTGAAGGGGATGTGTCAGCGTTATAGGTAACACTGAAGGAGCGCTGTGATAGATAGGAGGAGAGCCAGGAGAGAGCGGAGTCTCTGAGACCAACTACATGGGAGACCCATACTTGGGGTATGATCCTGTAGACGCGGGCCTCATTGATCGGTGTCAGCTATCTATGTATGTACTGGGGGGGGGGTTACTTGCCGTGTACAGCTGAATTGTTCTAGGTTGTTTCTTCTTTTCTCTGTTCATTTGTTTATAAAAGGTAAAAGTGACACCATAGACAAAGCAAGTTATTGTTCTGTATGATCTGTAACAGTGCCACAACTGCCTATACGTGAGAATGTATGACTCCATTGTCTGGGCTGAATGTTGGGAATACTGTGCGCACTTATAAACATTCTTAATAAAATCTATTTGATTAAAAAAATACTGTAGATAATGCTGTACATATTCTTTCTATTCATAAGATATATTTAGTAATGAACATTAAAAATAGAAAGCAACTTTATGTAACCCTTTATATAGAATTATTTTTTCTTTCTCTACAGGTGGATTGATGAACCAGGTTTTAGGACATTTTGGTCTTCATGAATACAGCTGAGTCACATGGAAAACAAGACATATGGTTGTCTTAATTGACTGAAAGTCTTTATTGCAGCTCACTGGAGGATTCACACGGGATACAAGTCATATCTGTGTTCTAAAAGTCATGGTTTGGATCCTCTTCCACATTGATCCAGCAGGAGAAAAGTAATTTCAGTGTTCTGGAAGTGACAATGGCTTTACAATAAAGTCCAACCCATATATACATAAGAGGAGTCATTTCAAACTACTTGTTTGTAGATTTTACAATGGAGAGAATATATATCATACACCAGAAGGCTTGCAAGGGAGAGAAGCCATGTCATTGTTCTGAATGTGGCAAAACTTTTATAAGCGAGAGAGACCTTATAATACACCAAAGATTTCACACTGGAGAGAAGTCATATCAGTGTTCTGAATGTGATAAAGCTTTTACACAGAAGTCACATCTTATCAGACACAAGATTGTTCACACTGGAGAGAAGCCATATCAGTGTTCTGAATGTGATAAAGCTTTTACACAGAAGTCAAATCTTATCAGACACCAGATTGTTCACACTGGAGAGAAGCCATATCAGTGTTCTGAATGTGATAAAGCTTTTACTCTGAAGTCAAATCTTATCACACACCAGAGGATTCACACTGGAGAGAAGTCATATCAGTGTTCTGAATGTGATAAAGCTTTTACTCAGAAGTCACATCTTCTTGAACACCAGAGGATTCACACTGGAGAAAAGCCATATCAGTGTTCTGAATGTGATAAAGCTTTTACTCAGAAGTCAGATCTTATCACACACCAGAGGATTCACACTGGAGAGAAGTCATATCAGTGTTCTGAATGTGATAAAGCTTTTACTCAGAAGTCAGATCTTATCAGACACCAGAGGATTCACACTGGAGAGAAGCCATATCAGTGTTCTGAATGTGATAAAGCTTTTACAGAGAAGTCATGTCTTCTCAAACACCAGATGATTCACACTGGACGGAAGTTATATCAATGTTCTGAATGTTACAAAGCTTTTACACAGAAGTCACATCTTATCAGACACCTGATTGTTCACACTGGAGAGAAGCCATATCAGTGTTCTGAATGTGATAAAGCTTTTACTCTGAAGTCAAATCTTATCACACACCAGAGGATTCACACTGGAGAGAAGTCATATCAGTGTTCTGAATGTGTTAAAGCTTTTACTCAGAAGTCAAATCTTCTCGAACACCAGAGGATTCACACTGGAGAAAAGCCATATCAGTGTTCTGAATGTGATAAAGCTTTTACTCACAAATCAAATTTTCTCAAACACCAGAGGATTCACACTGGAGAGAATCCATTTTAATGCTCTCAATGTGACAAAACTTTTACAGTTAATGCCGGTCTAATCTATCACTGGAGGATTCACAAATTTCTGCATTGAATAAATTCTGGAATAAAAGAGATATTAAAGAAGTTTCAGGTGTCACAAGTTAGTTTCACATCCCCAATGTCATCCCACAAGCTAGAGAAGAAGGGAGAAGATAAAATGTTACTTTAAAAGAAACAAACTAAAATCTGTACAAACTGGAATGTAATGATTGGATGAACTGAATTTAGTGCTTATGTCCATCAAGCACACAGCTAGAAGGGATTTAAATATTTTATATTTTGATCATTATTTTTAAGATAATCATCAATAACTGAACAGCTTCCCTCATGATTCTCATCTTTTTCTTTTTTATGGAGCTTTGACTGAACATGCAATGCATTTTCATGATTCACCAACTGAGTTGTGTTTCCAAGCATTTTCTTCATTTCTGGATCCTGAGGTAATACATGACCAACACTGCCTCAGTACCAGAGACTAGGATGGGGTCTATTGTCATCTTACCAAGTCTCTGAAGCCTCAGTGGGAGAGTCCATTCCAGGTTCTTCTGACTATTGATACATGATCAGCCAGGCTTGAGGTCTCCAGCTAAGCCCAGCTTATCCACTCCTCCCATTACCTGTTCCATCTCCTCTCCCATTATCAATGCCTTCTTTCCACATTTCATCTCTCATTGATATTATTATTATTATTATTGTTATTATATAGGATTTATATGGTGCCAACAGTTTGCTCAGCGCTTTACAATATAACGGGAGACAATACAGCAACATTACAGTTCAATACAAGAGGGATAGAAGGGCCCTGCTCCTAGGAGCTTACAATCTAGGAGGGAGGAGCTAGTGGTACAAAAGGTAGTAACTGTGAGGGATGGACTGGTAGGAAGAGTAGAAGATTCCATTATTAGCTGAGGGCAGGATATGCTTCCCTGAAGAGAGAGGTTTTCAGAGATCGCCTAAAAGTGAGCAGAATATGCAATAGTCTGATAAATTGGGGTAGAGAGTTCAGGAGGATGGGGGAAGCTCTGGAAACGAGCATGGGGGGAGGAGACAAGGGAGCAAGAGAGGAGGGGATCATGCAAGAAAAACAGAGTACGGTTTGGGTGATATTTGGAGACAAGATTGGTGATGTAATTTGGGGCAGAGTTATAAATGGCTTTATATGTTATTGTTAATGTTTTGACTTTTATTCATTGGGCAACGTGAAGCCAGTGAAGGGATTGGCAGAGAGGGGTGGAGGACACTGAGTGGAGGCCAGTGGAGGGATTGGCAGAGAGGGGTGTAGGCCAGTGGAGGGATTGGCAGAGAGGGGTGGAGAACACTGAATGGAGGCCAGTGGAGGGATTGGTAGAGGACACTGAATGGAGGCCAGTGGAGGGATTGACAGAGAGGGGTGGAGAACACTGAATGGAGGCCAGTGGAGGGATTGGTGGAGGACACTGAATGGAGGCCACTGGAGGGATTGGCAGTGAGGGGTGGAGGGATTGGCAGATAGGGGTGTCTGATACAGAAAGGTAAGTAAGGTGGATGATGGCAGCAGCATTCATGATAGACTGAAGAGGGGATAGCCTGCGATGAGGTCGGCCAGTGAGGAGGGAGTTACAATAGTCAAGGTGAGATATAACAAGGGAGTGAATAAGTTGCTTAGTGGTTTCTGAGGTTAAGAACGGCCGTATCTTGTAGATTTTGCGGAGGTGAAGTCTACAAGATTTGGACAGTGATTAGATTTGGGACTGCAAGGACAGATGGGAGTCTAGGATTACACCTAGCACCCTGGCATGAGGGGAGGGACTGATGATTGTGTTATTGATCTTGATGGAGAAGTCAGTGGAGGGGGGCACAGGCTGGGGGGAATACTAAGAGCTCAGTTTTGGAAAGATTGAGTTTGAGGAAGTGGAGAGAAATCCATGCCGATATGTCGCTTAGTAGGGTAGTAATGCAAGAGGAGACTGAAGGGGTGATGTGAGGAGGAGACTGAAGGGGTGAGGTGAGGAGGAAAAAGATATATTTGTGTGTCATCAGGATAGAGATGGTACTTAAAGCCATGGGTGTTTATCAAGTGACCAAGGGAGGAGGTGTAGATGGAGAAGAGTATGGGTCCAAGGACAGAACCTTGAGGAACCTCTACAGAAAGAGGGAGTGGAGAGGAGGAGACAGAGTTAAAGGTATTGCTGAAGGAGCACTGCGATAGGTAGGAGGAGAACCAGGAGAGAGCAGAGTCTTGGATGCCAAGAGAGTGGAGTTTTTTGAGGAGGAGGGGATAGTCAACTGTATCAAAAGCTGCGGAGAGGTCATGTAGTAAGAGTAAGGAGCAGTGGCCATTGGTTGGGATGAGTACGGAGTAGTGGCCATTGGTTGGGATGAGTACGGAGTAGTGGCCATTGGTTTAGCAGTTAATAGATCATTAGTGAGTTTTAGTAGGGCAGTTTCAGTGGAGTGTAGGGGGCGAAAGCCAGACTGTAAAGGGTCAAGAAGGTTGTTGTTGGTGAGTTAGGAGCTCAGGCGATTGTAGACTAAGCGTTCTAAGAGTATAAAGGTAAACAAGAGCAGGGGGATGGGTCTTAAGTTGTT
Source organism: Staurois parvus (assembly GCF_062004578.1). NCBI lineage: Eukaryota > Metazoa > Chordata > Amphibia > Anura > Ranidae > Staurois > Staurois parvus. The sequence continues at coordinate 391,307 of NW_028318203.1, forward strand.
CAGGTTGGTGGAGTCCAGGGAGGGCTTTTTAAGTATGGGAGTGATGTGCGCATGCTTTAGAGGGGAGGGGAAGGCACCAGTAGAGATGGAAAGATTGAAGATGTGAGTAAGGGAGCATAGGATGGAAGAAGAGGTGACCGTAGTAGTTGTGAGGGGACAGGATCCAGGGGGCAGGTGGTGAGACGGGCTTCTGAGAAACCTTGTTTGGCAGCATGGAGGGAGGAATTGTATGCTAAGAAAGCAGATTTATATCGGGTGAATGCTTGGTGAGATTTGGTTTTATGCCAAATTCGCTCCAGCACACGACTATGTCGTTTAAGATCTCTGGTGTGGTCGGTCTGCCAAGGTTGTAATGGTCGGGGCCGGATGCTTCATGTTGTTAGGGGAGCAAGTGAGTCTAATGTGGATGAAAGTGAACTGTTGTAGACAGCAGTGGCCAGGTCAGGGCAGGACAGGGGAGAGATTCTGTCATAGAGTTGGTCAGTTTCAGAGTGGAAAGGAGAAGGGTTCAAGTTGTGAAGGTTTCTGCAGGTGATTGCTGATTGGAGGGATAAGTGTTTGAAGATGAGGAGACTGAAGGTGATGAGATTGTGATCATAGAGAGGAAAGGGGGTGTTTGTGAGGTTGTAGGATATCCTCTCATGGGTGACAACCTTTCAGGCAGGTCTGTGTCTGTGACACCAGCTAGAAAGAAGTCTCTGTTCAGTGAGAAAACAACATCCCAAGCTGATGCAGGCCTTCCAATACTAAGTTACTGCTGATTTAGGGGATGTATTCAGCAGTAAAACGTAAGCCCAGCTGGTCACTTGTGTTCCATGTGGTTCTGCCAAATGGGATTCCATCAGGTGAAGATCAGAAATCCTTGTTCCATGTTTTCTCTTTCCAGCTATTACTCCTCTCCATAGACTAATCACACAATACAACTGCCAGAGATCTGAACTTACAAAGTGCTGAGTGTGCGGTCATATTCCTACCACTTCTTCCGGGGGACTGACATTCCTCTGATTGGGGTTCACAATTATCACTCTGAGTGCACACATCTCTTTTTGGTGTAAAGTTTGTAAAGAAAACTTCTTCTCCCTGGAAATATTACAACGTTGGCACCAAAGTGTAACTATGGGCAACATCAATAATGACATTAATAATGAAATCTGTCATTAGCAGAGCAGGTTTTGTTTTTCTGAGTCTCCTATTGTTTTATTTTTTGTTGTCACTCCCAGTAGATTTTTTTTGTCTACTTCCTGTAGAAGGCCAAGTCTTTTGGGAAAAATGGCAGTTGGAGGGGTCGGGCAAATCCTATAACACTGCTGGGGGTGCTCACAACTGTCAGTCGTCATTCATATGGGGGGTTGGACCTTATTGAGAACCTGTTGCTGTAACTGCTGTAGAAGCGTTAGCTGAAGTTGGGCTTTACTTGTTGTGTGTCTTACTTATAATCTATCTAAGACTTCCCTGTACAGGGTGACAACACTACTGTGTAATGTTCCTGCAGAATGATCAGGGTTGTCACCCTGTTACAGAAGGTGGGAAAATAACAGATGTACAGACAGGACCAACAGCTGATACAACTATGTTGCAGAGGGAACTCTGGGAATGCTAATGACAGATTGCATTACACATTCAGTTAGCAGACTTCCTGCTGTTGGTCTGATGTTTGAATTGTGTTCTGATATTTACTGTCCTGCTGTAAAAGGTGTAAATGATCGCCCGCATGTTTCCTGTAGTAGCAGGGACTACAAACTCATATCAGGAATAGTAGGATGATAAAATGTAAGTTAATAGATAGGGCCGCGCCCCTACAATAAGGTATATCTATATAAATTATATATTAGATTGTTATTAATAAACACTGGCTGGATTTTATCATGAATAATTCACATATGAAAAAATAAGAGAAATCCTTATAAAGTACAGCAAAAAGATTTTCTGGATATATATGTGTGAATTTTTTTTAAATAAGAAATGAATAATAATTATGAATAATAGAAAAATATATAAAAATAATAATAAAAAAATAAATAAAAAATATAAATGAAATATAATCACAAAATTTTGAAAATGAAAAGATGAAAAAGAATCTAAAAATGAAATGGTGTCCAAAGTCTATGAATAATACCGGAGTATTCTATTCGTGTCCACAATAGTAATTGCTGTATACAGTGGGGCAAAAAAGTATTTAGTCACCACCAATTGTGCAAGTTCTCCCACTTACAAAGATGAGAGAGGCCTGTAATTGGCATCATAGGGAGACCTCAACTATGAGAGACAAAATGAGAAAACAAATCCAGACAATCTCATTGGCTGATTTAGAAAGAATTTATTTGCAAATTATGGTGGAAAATAAGTATTTGGTCACCTACAAACAAGCAAGATTTCTGGCTCTCACAGACCTGGACCTTCTTCTTTAAGAGGCTCCTCTGTCCTGCACTCATTACCTGTATCAATGGCACCTGTTACTTGTTAGCAGTATAAAAGACACCTGTCCACAACCTCAAACAGTCACACTCCAAACTCCACTATGGTGAAGACCAAAGAGCTGTCGAAGGACACCAGAAACAAAATTGCACCAGGCTGGGAAGACTGAATCTGCAATAGGCAAGCAGCTTGGTGTGAACAAATCAACTGTGGGAGCAATAATTAGAAAATGGAAGACATACAAGACCACTGATAATCTCCCTCGATCTGGGGTCCACGCAAGATCTCACCCCGTGGGGTCAAAATGATCACAAGAACGGTGAGCAAAAATCCCAGGACCACACGGGGGGACCTAGTGAATGGCCTGCAGAGAGCTGGGACCAACGTAACAAAGGCTACCATCAGTAACACACTACGCTGCCAGGGACTCAGATCCTGCAGTGCCAGACGTGGCCCCCTGCTTAAGCCAGTACATGTCCGGGCCCGTCTGAAGTTTGCTAGAGAGCATTTGGATGATCCAGAAGAGGATTGGGAGAATGTCATATGGTCAGATGAAACCAAAATAGAACTGTTTGGAAGAAATACAACTCGTCGTGTTTGGAGGAGAGAGAATGCTGAGTTGCATCCAAAGAACACCATACCTACTGTGAAGCATGGGGGTGGCAACATCATGCTTTGGGGCTGTTTCTCCGCAAAGGGACCAGGCCAACTGATCCATGTACAGGACAGAATGAATGGGGCCATGTATCGTGAGATTTTGAGTGCAAACCTTCTTCCATCAGCAAGGGCATTGAAGATGAAACGTGGCTGGGTCTTCCAACATGACAATGATCCCAAACATACCACCCGTGCAACAAAGGAGTGGCTTCGTAAGAAGCATTTCAAGGTCCTGGAGTGGCCTAGCCAGTCTCCAGATCTCAACCCCATAGAAAACCTTTGGAGGGAGTTGAAAGTCCGTGTTGCCCAGGGACAGCCCCAAAACATCACTGCTCTAGAGGAGATCTGCATGGAGCATGGGCCAACATACCAGCAACAGTGTGTGCCAACCTTGTGAAGACTTACAGGAAACGTCTGACCTGTCATTGCCAACAAAGGATATATAACAAAGTATTCACATGAACTTTTGATATTGACTAAATACTTATTTTCCACCATAATGTGCAAATAAATTCTTTCCAAATCAGCCAATGTGATTGTCTGGATTTTGTTTCTCATTTTGTCTCTCATAGTTGAGGTCTCCCTATGATGCCAATTACAGGCCTCTCTCATCTTTTTAAGTGGGAGAACTTGCACAATTGGTGGTGACTAAATACTTTTTTGCCCCACTGTATAAGGAACTGTAGAAATAAATCCTTGCTTGAATATTGACCCTTTTATGGGCTCACCTTCTTGTTAGCCTATTGCTGGGCTGACACAGCTTTTAAGAGGTTTGTATTGATGAGATCCTTTGGACCTCCCCTGGGTTTTCCTGGATTGGTCACTTCTAATGTGCTTGTATGGACATGATGATCTCTGCTTCCTTCTGATGCTGGATGTGGCTCCATCTCCCTATTTTTCTCCTCGTTAGTATAGTGGAAGAAAGAAGAGATATTTGGTGCCTTATCGTTTTAATAAAAAGATTTATTTAATGCCCTCTATATGCCCTCACATGTCAATAATTTCAATGCGCTTTGTAATAGATAAAACCGCTAAATGCGGATGTGACAGGCTTCCTCCATGTGTCTACACACACTGTCTATACCCGCCGTTACTGAAGTTGGGTTGTCATGGTGACGTCAAGCCCCTCCCCAATGTGTTGCGCCACAGGGTCACGTGGCTTCTTCCGGGGGATGTGATAGGACAATCACCTTGCCTGGACTTCTTTTATAATAGTTTAGCGCCATTTTCTTGAAGTATGTATGGTCGCGGCCATCTTTTTGGGGCCAAACCTTTATAACTATCATTACGGACAGCTGTATTGATCAAATTGAGACAATGTTGCTAATTGTGATGTTGTTTGTGTGAAAACATGTAACTGTTATATCCACTGTTTAACAACCCTGTATACGTCGGCTATATAGACTGTGCATGTAATTGGCAACAGGGAAGTCGGTCACATTTACTTTTAACAATAAGGGTTAATCCAAAATTTATTACAAAATGCATATACAAAAAATAGAAAAAATACGTACATATATATATAATCAATTAAAAACAGTATAAAGTGCTTTATATTGACTCACAACTACTAGTTTTTTTAGTAATAGTAGGATGGGTACCTACCCAAGGGGGTCACCTTTTTGGATTTGGGGGAAACATTTCACATGGTTTCTTTCCATTAATGACACCGACAAGGGGAGTCTCACTTCACTAACAATAGGAGAGCCAATCACAGGTCAGTAACATTTCATGGTGTCTCAATGTATTGCAGAATGTTTAATCCCCATTGGTCCAATGGATTCCTAGTCCTTCATATACATTGCTTCTTGTGTGGAAGGAGCACCCTAAAATGGCTTCCCTTCAATTCCACCCATAGCTGTACTTTAGGTTATGTTGCCCCTCCCCCATATCTATAAAGGAAAGCCTCAATTTCTCCCAATACTCCCCTGACCTTCCAGTGAGAAGAAACATTTTCTCTGGAGTGGAGATGTTTTATGCAGTGAGCCCTTCATAGACGGGATGGGAATCTAAGTAAGCTAAGATAAGTAAGATGAACCGGTGTACTGGAGTCATGGATCAGATAACCAATGACACCATTGTTGGTATAGCAGAGCTGACAGCAGAAGTGGCTCCATCACCTAAGGTGGTGTCACAGAACTGCATGGTGGCTGACTATCTCTCGGAAGATCAAGGCGGAGTCTACAATCTGGTGTCAGAGAGTGTTGTACATTTATATTAGATCATGAGGATCTCAGAAGGAGATATCTACACAAGGTAAAGGAGTTCCAACAGTCACCTGGGTGGGGGAAGTGGGATCCATTTTCTTGGATGGGTTTAGTTGGAACTTGGTTGAGTAATATGGTGGCTTTGCTTCTTAGGCCATTAGTTCCTACAATAGATTTGATGATAATTTTATACATTGTTGCTGTTGTGTGTTTTGCTGCCAGTTGATTTTGCTTGTTTATGCACATGATTACATTCACATTGTTAGGCCAGAAGATTATTTAAAACCCAAAAAACATTTTCTTATTTTCTGAAAGCAGAGACCCTGGAGAATAAAATGGTGGTGGTTTTTATCACACAATATTAGCACAGCTGTCTATGAAATGCATATTTTCAGTAAAAAAAAAACACTAACAATAATTCCAGTGCAGACAAACACATTATATGACCCAATTTGATGAAAGATGAGGTTGGTATCAAGTATATAGATACCAAACATGTAAAACTTTAAAAATTGTGCGTATTTGTGAAATGGTGACAAACTTCAGTACCAGAAATTGTCCATAGGTGACGCTTTAAAAGCCTTTACAGGTCATCAGTTTATATAGTGAACCATGAATGATGGCCCTAGAGTTATTCCTCTCCCTCTGGTGTGTGCAGAGATATGTACAATGTGTAGTGTGATTGATGTTTTCCTACATAACTGCACCCAACCCTTGCAATTGCTCATGTATACGGGAACTGGGGGCTTTAAAATCTGTTTTGTGTGTTTTTTCATTTACAGTGTGTTACTTTACACTTTTCTTTCTCTGAACTTTATTATTGCCATATAGGGGGTTAATAGCCTCGCATGTGATAACATATTGCTGGTCACAGGTCCTCTTTAAAGAAACACAAGAGGTCTATCAGACCCCTAATGTCACCTCTGGACCCCAAAAAAGATTGTCAAGCACAGATCGTGTTTGATCAGCTCCTTGAAGACACGAATGTACATCTGCCAAATCTGTATCTGAGTAGACCATAAAGGCAGCATTAGAAAGAAATGTGAGCATGGCTTCAGTCAGGCGATGGTCCTGGTGGTCATGGTCTTGTTCTCCTTCAGGTCCTCTCACCTTGTAGATGGTGACATGGACTTGTGTGGGAATGAGCAGGAGGGGCTCGGGGTTCTCTTGTACCCAATCAGCTTGTTATGGATAAAAGATGAAAGTGTCTTCTGGGAAGTTACAGGGATTTGGATGTTTAGAGGGTTACATAAGTGGGCGTGGCTGGTATTAATGAGGGGCGTGTCACATGTTAATCAGTTTCTTAGCATAGATGATATAAATGGTATAACTAGATCCTTGAAATGTAAACAATCTATCTCTTTACTTCTGTTGTTAAAGTGTCACATATATATGATGAATAAAGTTGGATGATATTTTCACCGCACAATACCGTGGTCTGGGTTCTTCTACAACACCCCCCAAAAATGTCCTCTTCCAGTTCTAGGAGTCTGGACTCTTAGCCCTCTTGTATATGGGATGTGAGGTGACTCCTTTTAGCAAAGTAGACCCCACAAGGTATTTGCAGAGAGGCATGTTGAGTGCATGGAAGATTTTATTTTGTGCCAAAAATGTTATGGAAAATTACAAAAATCATTTTTTTTACACAAAGTTGTCAGAGACGAGATATTTCTCACACAAGACATGGATATATGTGGAATTACACCCCCAACACACATTCTGCTACTTCTGGGGATACCACATGTGAGAGCATTTTTGGAAGCCTAGCCACGTACAGGGGTCCAAAATCTAATGACCACCTTCAGGCTTTCAAAGGTCATATTTAGTTTCCTTACTACCTATCCCAGTTTCAGAGGTCCTGAATTGCCAGGAAAGTGCAAACACCTCCCAAATGACCCTTTTTTTAGAAAGTAGACACCCCAAAGTATTTGATCAGAGGTACGGTATTTTGCAGATCTAATTCTTATCACAAGGTTTTGAAAAATGTAAAAATGAAATAAAAAATCCATGCGTCGGCCTGCCTGGGTTATATAGCTGCAGCTGCTGCTCCTCCAATTAGGCATCCACCGGTCCAGCACCGTGCAAAGGGATCATCACATCCAAAGAGGGATCTCCATACAGGTGCACATTAAAGATTAAGATGTGCCTTTAACCACTTGGTGACCACGCTATACCCCTGGTTACCCAGTTCTGGAAGGGCATCATATGACGTCCTTCCAGAACATGCCCTCCAGCGCACCCCCAGGGGCGAGCACCTGGCGACATCTGTGATCACTGTGCCCTACGGAGACAGCTGATCACGTGATGAGGTAAAAGGCCAATCACAGTGACCTTTTACCACGTGATCAGCTGGGTCCAATGACAGAGCACATCAAACAGTAAAAACAGTTTCTGGTTATCGGTAACCAGCAGCTATCAAAGGGCAGATCGACACTGATCATCAGGGCCCTGATCAGTGCCCTGCAGTGCCGCCCAGCAGTACCACCCAGCAGTACCTCCCACCAGGGCCCTAGCAGTGCCACCTATCAGTGCCCCCCAGCAGTGCCACCCATCAGTGCTGTCCAGAAGTTGCGCCCATCAGTGCTGCCAGTCATGACTGTCAGTCAGTGCCGCCCATAAGTGCCCCTATCAGTGACCATCATTGCTGCATATCATCACTGCTCACCAGTGCTGCCTCATCAGTGCAGCCTATCAGTGCCCATCAGTGCTGCCTATCCTTGCCATCTCATCAGTGCTGCCTCATCAATGTACATCAGTGAAGGAGAAAAATTACCTGTTTGCAAAATTTTATAATAGAAACAAAGAAAACGTTTTTTTTTTTCAAATATTTTGCTTATTTTTGTTGATAACTCCCCCCCACCCCCCACCCCCAGTGGGCAGTAAATACCACCAAAGAAAGCTCGATTTGTGTGAAAAAATTACAAAAATTTTATATGGCTACAATGTTACATGACCGCCCAATTGTCATTCAAAGTGCAAGAGCTCTGAAAGATGAAAATTGGGCCGGACAGGAAGGGGGTAAGTGCAGACTTATACTCATCTGATCCTGATCCTGTGCACAAAGATAGAAGCTCTCCGGGGTCTCTGACTCCTCATTGGCTCCCACTGCTATCAATCACAGCCAGTGAGGAGGGAGCGGGGGTGGGTCAAACCGTGCTCTGTGTTTCTCATAGGCACATAGAGGCGGCTGAGGAGCGAGAACATATGAGTGCCCCAGAGTAAGCATCTTGCCTGGAGCGCTGGGGGGGATCTGAGAAGATGAGTATCCTGGCGGCTCTGTGCAAACACATTACACAGAGCAGTTAAATTTGACATGTTTGTTATTTAAAAATTGTGAAACTTGACAACCACTTTAACCCCTTCACGCCGGCGCCTCTCATTTCAGAAGCCGGGAGGCGGGGTGGGGTTTAGGGTCATGTGACGCGACATGTCACAGCGGTCACAGGATCGGGAAAGGTCCTGATCGAAAGAGGAGATCGGGACCTTTCCATGAGTCCTGGACATGTGTGCTGGGAGTGCGCAGGGTGCGCACTCTCAGCACATATGTTCTTTCTTAATAGAACGCAAATGTGTGGCTGCTTGGCGTCAAGGCCCAAAGGCCGGGAGGGCGCACATTTGCATTCGGCCGGTGTGAAGAGGTTAATCATCTGATTTTGTGAGCGCATAAACGCATGTAAATGTGAGTAAACTCAATGCACATAAATGTGACTCTGGGAGCAAAATACAAGTCTGGCCCCTCTGATCACCCGTCGTTCCCGATGATAAAAATGTCCTGCAAACGCATGTGACCGGAAGTCATGAGAAACGTGCAGTTCCTGGTGTGACCGGAGCCTGACCGGGAAAACGTTTATCTGGGGTGACGTTTGGGGACAATGTGATCAGTGACACCCACTTATGTCTGATCTCACTATTACTTTTCTATCTGAGTTTTCACTTCAATACGGGAAATAATGTGAAATCTGAGGGAAATCTGAGAGCCATATGAAGACTTTGGGCCGTTCTATTGTCTGTTCATATGTCTGTGTGTACATCACACCGAAAAGAGGGACATTTACAGGGCAAAGAGGGACAGAGAAATATGGTGTCACACAAGGGAGAGTGATGGGAGATATGATCAAATCTCATTACCTCCTCTGCTCACGCTTCCAGCACCGTCTCCTCTATAATTCCTCCCACATGGAGCTTCCTGTCTGTGCATGACCTCACTTCCTGTCTGTGCCAGACCTCACTTCCTGTCTGTGCCTGACATCACATCCTGTCTGTGCCTGACATCCCTACCTGTCTTCCATATAGACTTCCTGTCTGTGCCTGACATCACTTCCTGTCTTCCATAGAGACCTCCTTTCTCTGTATATGTGTGATCACCACCTTGTGGAGCTCAGAAGAACTGCAGCCCAAGAAATGTCACAAGAAAATGAAACCAAACTGTATGATGACAGCAAGATTTATTACCTACTTCAGCTCCGGAACGTTTTACCCCGTTCATGAATGGGGATTTTTTTGCTATTCAGCACACGCAATTGTGTGGTCATGCAACATTGCACCCAAATTGAATTGAATTATTTTTCTCACAAATAGAGCTTTCTTTGGTGGTATTTGATCAGCACTGGGATTTTATTTTTTAATACAAATGATATTTTTGATGGAATCCTTTTGCTTGGTTGACCTATAATAATTTATAGGTCCATACTATGAGGTGAGCGGCCATCCTTATCCATAGGTGGAGGTGCAGATTTCACGGGTGAGCACTGCAGTCTTTCTGGAGCACATTCTATATCAAACACCTTTATTCTAGCACAATATTTGATTGAACTGTCCCAATTATAAGGACTTTTATTGTATATTTTATATGTATATATGTACATGAATATGGCGTGTATGAGATAGAGCAACACTGATTTACAGATTGGATTAAATGATATCTTCTACTTTGTTATAAAACATATCCCATAAAATCAGATTTCTTCATACATGTAGTACAACGTGTATTCTGTTCCGTGTCTTTGGTAGAAGCATAGCTGAATCCGTGGATATTGATTGGAATTTATGCAGCTTTTACGTCGCTGTTACTTTCTGACTGCCGATCACATTTCTTGAGGCACTAAAATGCCCGGACCTTACAAACATCCCCAAATGTCCCCTTTATGGGAAGGATACATCCCAAGGTATGTGCTGAGAGGCATGTTGTGTCCATGGAACATTTACAGTTTTTGCCATAAGTTATTGGAAAATGAAAAATAAAATCTCTTTTTACACCAAGTTGTCATTTAATGAGCTATTTCTGGCACACACCATGGGGAGATGTGGAATTACACCCCAAAACACATTCTGCTACTTCTCCCCAGTATGAGGACACCCCAAGTGAGAGACTTTCTGGCAGCCTTGCCACATACAGGTCCCAAAATCCAATGACCACCTTAAGGAGGCTTAGGCAACCATCTTAGGGTGCCAGGATAGGGGGGTGGTAAAATATGAACCTGCAGTCACTTGCTGGGGATTTGGATTTTTAACAATGCTACAGATTTGTTATTTTTTGCGCATTCCCCACCGCTATACGGCCGGAAGTCTGTGGACTTTAGTAAAGTCTGATTTCATGTGGAAGTGATACTAATGGCTGTGAATACTGGGAAGGGTGGCGGGAGCTCAGTGGACCTCCTGTACACAGACCAGGAAGTGACATGTATGACGTGAATGACATCACTTCCTGGACTGGAGCTGTCATTCTCTGGGATCAGTGCCGGGGGAAGCAGCTGATGGAAGGTGGTCTGTGTTCCATCATCTGCAGTGAAGTAGAGAGGAGACATCTACAGTCTAATATACCCCAGGGGTCTCCATAAAGAGAACCTGTCACCTATATGCCATCATATAGGAGGCTATTGGTCCCCTACATGATAGCAATACAAGTTATGGACAAAATAAATAAAGTTTTAAGCATAGAAAGAGACACATTTTTTTAATAATGCAAAACTGTTAGAGCCCCTCCTCCCCCGACACACACCTACAAAAACACGCACATTGGGGTGCCTACATAGGAACACAGTGATCCCCACACACGTTACATATCAGCGCACACGCCGGAGGGAGAGCAATGATTGGAGCACCAGTGCTCCTGTGTAACTCTATACTGATGACCTGGAGGGGCTATTAAAGCGTTCCAAGTGCACACAGTGTTACGGCTTGACATGTTGGGAATCCCATTTCCTCGGCACAACCTCATCTTTTATATTTCACCAGAAAATAGGTCATGAATTGCATTTATGTGCTCAGAAATAAACGTTACTATATTGTTCCTGAAATGTTGCCTTTCATAAACTGTTGTGCTAATATCATGTAACATAGAAAATGACAACTCCCAACATTGGATTATATAGGGTGTCTGCTATCAAAGAATACATCAGATTTGGGGTTCAGTGATCTTCAGGAATAAAATGATTTTTAAAAAGTGTAAACAAAAATAATAAATGTCCCCAGGACTCCATGGACCCCTTCATTCCACGCCGTCTCCAGGAACCGGGAAACCACAGAGAAGCCAAGTGTCCCCCAACTTCCTCTCCAGGCTGGGATGTCACTCTGGTTGGGCGCCACCTACAGGGGAAGAAGCAGACTGCACCGGCCTACATCTGCTCTATGCTTTGTCTGATCAGGATGGCGGCCATTTCTCCCTGAACACAGAGCGCCCTAAACACGAGGTAAACGTGGTGCAGCATTGAGCCCCGTCCAGCTGTAGTGTAGACTTTGACAGGCTGCAGGCAGCGGGGCTGGACGCTGTACCTGTGCCTACCAGGTGTATTATAATGCCAACATTGCACCCACAGGGGCCGGACCCCCCATGTACAAGGGGCCTAAGAGATACCATCAGCTTGTGTCCCATTCCACCAGACTCCTAGAACTGGAAGAGGACATTTTTGGGGGGATGTGTTGTAGAAGAACCCAGACCACGGTATTGTGCGGTGAAAATATCATCCAACTTTATTCATCATATATATGTGACACTTTAACAACAGAAGAAAAGAGATAGATTGTTTACATTTCAAGGATCTATTTATACCGTTTATATCATCTATGCTAAGAAACTGATTAACATATGCCACGCCCTTCATTAATACCAACCCCGCCCACTTATGTAACCCTCTAAACATCCAAATCCCCGTAACTTCCCAGAAGACACTTTCATCTTTTATCCATAACAAGCTGATTGGGTACAAGAGAACCCCGAGCCCCTCCTGCTCATTCCCACACAACAAGTCCATGTCACCATCTACAAGATTAGGACCTGAAGGAGAACAAGACCATGACCACCAGGACCATCGCCTGACTGAAGCCATGCTCACATTTCTTTCTAATGCTGCTTCTATGGTCTACTCAGATACAGATTTGGCAGATGTACATTCGTGTCTTCAAGGAGCTGATCAAACATGATCTGTGCTTGACTATCTTTTTTGGGAACCGGAGGTGACATTAGGGGTCTGATAGACCTCTTGTGTTTCTTTAAAGAGGATCTGTGACCAGCAATATGTTATCACATGTGAGGCTATTAACCCTCTATATGGCAATAATAAAGTTCAGAGAAAGAAAAGTGTAAAGTAACTCACTGTAAATGAAAAACACACAAAACACATTTTAAAGCCCCCAGTTCCCGTATACATGAGCAATTGCAAGGGTTGGGTGCGGTTATGTAGGAAAACATCAATCACACTACACATTGTACATATCTCTGCACACACCAGAGGGAGAGGAATAAGTCTAGGGCCATCATTCATGGTTCACTATATAAACTGATGACCTGTAAAGGCTTTTAAAGCGTCCCCTATGGACAATTTCTGGTACTGAAGTTTGTCACCATTTCACAAGCACATGCCATTTTTTAAGTTTGACATGTTTGGTATCTATATACTTGATGCCAACCTCATCTTTCATATTTCATGAAATTGTGTCATATAATGTTTGTCTGCGCTGGAATTATCGGTAGTGGGTTTTTTTACTGAAAATATGCATTTCATAGACAGCTGTGCTAATATTGTGTTATAAAAACCACCACCATTTTATTCTCCAGGGTCTCTGCTTTCAGAAAATAAGAAAAAGTTTTTGGGGTTTTAAATAATCTTCTGTTCTAACAATGTGAATGTAATCATGTGCATAAACAAGCAAAATCAACTGGCAGCAAAACACACAACAGCAACAATGTATACAATTATTATCAAATCTATAGTAGCAACTAATGGCCTAAGAAGCAAAGCCACCATATTACTCAACCAAGTTCCAACTAAACCCATCCAAGAAAATGGATCCCACTTCCCCCCACCCAGGTGATTGTTGGAACTCCTTTACCTTGTGTAGATATCTCCTTCTGAGATCCTCATGATCTAATATAAATGTACAACACTCTCTGACACCAGTTTGTAGACTCCGCCTTGATCTTCCGAGAGATAGTCAGCCACCATGCAGTTCTGTGACACCACCTTAGGTGATGGAGCCACTTCTGGTGTCAGCTCTGCTATACCATCAATGGTGTCATTGGTTATCTGATCCATGACTCCAGTACACCGGTTCATCTTACTTATCTTAGATTACTTAGATTCCCCATCCCGTCTATGAAGGGCTCACTGCATAAAACATCTCCAATCCAGAGAAAATGTTTCCTCTCACTGGAAGGCCAGGGGAGTATTGGGAGAAATTGAGGCTTTCCCTTACAGATATGGGGGAGGGGCAACATCACCTAAAGTACAGCTATGGGTGGAATTGAAGGAAAGCCATTTTAGGGCGCTCCTTCCACACAAGAAGCAATATCATCTGGAAGGACTAGGAATCCATTGGACCAATGGGGATTAAACATTCTGCAATACATTGAGACACCATAAAATGTTACTGGCCTGTGATTGGCTCTTCTATTGTTAGTGAAGTGAGACTCCCCTTGTCGGTGTCATTAATGGAAAGAAACCATGTGAAATGTTTCCCCCCAAATCCAAAAAGGGGACCCCCTTGGGTAGGTACCCATCCTACTATTCCTGATATGAGTTTGTAGTCCCTGCTACTACAGGAAACATGCGGGCGATCATTTACTCCTTTTACAGCAGGACAGTAAATATCAGAACACAATTCAAACATCAGACCAACAGCAGGAAGTCTGCTAACTGAATGTGTAATGCAATCTGTCATTAGCATTCCCAGAGTTCCCTCTGCAACATAGTTGTATCAGCTGTTGGTCCTGTCTGTACATCTGTTATTTTCCCGCCTTCTCTAACAAGGTGACAACCCTGATCATTCTGCAGGAACATTACACAGCAGCGTTGTCACCCTGTACAGGGAAGTCTTAGATAGATTATAAGTAAGACACACAACAAGTAAAGCCCAACTTCAGCTAACGCTTCTACAGCAGTTACAGCAACAGGTTCTCTATAAGGTCCAACCCCCCATATGAATGACAACTGACAGTTGTGAGCACCCCCAGCAGTGTTATAGGATTTGCCCCGACCCCTCCAACTGCCATTTTTCCCAAAAGACTTGGCCTTCTACAGGAAGTACAAAAAAAACAATCTACTGGGAGGGACAACAAAAAATAATACAATAGGAGACTCAGAAAAACAAAACCTGCTCTGCTAATGACAGATTTCATTATTAATGTCATTATTGATTTTGCCCATAGTTACACTTTGGTGCCAACGTTGTAATATTTCCAGGGAGAAGAAGTTTTCTTTACAAACTTTACACCAAAAAGAGATGTGTGCACTCAGAGTGATTATTGTGAACCCCAATCAGAGGAATGTCAGTCCCCCGGAAGAAGTGGTAGGAATATGACCGCACACTCAGCACTTTGTAAGTTCAGATCTCTGGCAGTTGTATTGTGTGATTAGTCTATGGAGAGGAGTAATAGCTGGAAAGAGAAAACATGGAACAAGGATTTCTGATCTTCACCTGATGGAATCCCATTTGGCAGAACCACATGGAACACAAGTGGCCAGCTGGGCTTACGTTTTACTGCTGAATACATCCCCTAAATCAGCAGTAACTCAGTATTGGAAGGCCTGCATCAGCTTGGGATGTTGTTTTCTCACTGAACAGAGACTTCTTTCTAGCTGGTGTCACAGCCGCAGACCTGCCTGAAAGGTTGTCACCTATGAGATGATATCCTACAACCTCACAAACACCCCCTTTCCTCTCTATGATCACAATCTCATCACCTTCACAGTCTCCTCATCTTCAAACACTTATCCCTCCAATCAGCAATCACCTGCAGAAACCATCACAACCTAAACCCTTCTCCTTTCCACTCTGCAACTGACCAACTCTATGACAGAATCTCTCCCCTGTCCTGCCCTGACCTGGCCACTGCTGTCTACAACGGTTTACTTTCATCCACATTAGACTCACTTGCTCCTCTAACATGAAGCATCAGGCCCCGCCCATTACAACCTTGGCAGACTGACAACACCAGAGATCCTAAACGACATAGTCGTGTGCTGGAGCGATTGTGGCGTAAAACCAAATCTCACCAAGCATTCACCCGATATAAATCTGCTTTCTTCACATACAATTCCTCCCTCCATGCTGCCAGACAAGCCTACTTTGTCACTCTCATCAATACCTTGTCATCCAGTCCTCGTCGTCTCTTCTCTACTTCTAACTCTCTACTTTCTCCACCTCCACCCAGTACCTCACTCACTGCTCACGAGATTGCAAATCATTTCAAAAACAAGATTGATGCAATTCATAGGGACATCTCCACTGCACAGACATCCATCCCACTTAGCACACCTTATACTAAACCTCCCTCAACACTTTCCTCTTCTGACCTTCCTACTACCAAAGAGGTCACTAAGGTTTCCTCAGAAGCCCGTCTCACTACCTGCCCCCTGGATCCTGTCCCCTCACAACTACTACGGTCACCCTCTTCTTCCATCCTATGCTCCCTCACATCTTCAATCTTTCCCTCTCTACTGGTGCCTTCCCCTCCCCTCTAAAGCATGCGCACATCACTCCCATACTCAAAAAGCTCTCCCTGGACCCCACCAACCTGAACAACTTAAGACCCATCTCCCTGCTGCCATTTACCTCTAAACTATTAGAACTCTTAGTCTACAATCGCCTGAGCTCCCACCTCACTGACAACAACCTTCTCGACCCTTTACAGTCTGGCATTCCCTCACTACACTCTACTGAAACTGCCCTACTAAACCTCACTAATGATCTACTAACTGCTAAAACCAATGGCCACTACTCCGTACTCATCCCAACCAATGGTCACTACTCCGTACTCATCCCAACCAATGGTCGCTACTCCGTACTCATCCCAACCAATGGTCGCTACTCCATACTCATCCCAACCAATGGCCACTACTCCGTACTCATCCCAACCAATGGCCACTGCTGCTTACTCTTACTACATGACCTTTCTGCAGCTTTTGATATGGTTGACCATCCCCTCCTCCTCAAAAAACTCCACTCTCTTGGCCTCCAAGACTCTGCGCTCTCCTGGTTCTCCTCCTACCTATCACAGAGCTCATTCAGCGTTACCTTTAACTCTGCCTCCTTCTCTTCACTTCCTCTTTCTGTAGGGGTCCCTCCAGGTTCTGTCCTTGGACCCCTACTCTTCTCCATCTAGACCTCCTCCCTTGGTCACTTGATAAACTCCCATGGCTTTAAGTACCATCTCTATCCTGATGACATACAAATCTATCTTTCTACCCCTCACCTCACCCCTTCAGTCTCCTCCACACCTCACCCCTTCAGTCTCCTCCTCACCTCACCCCTTCAGTCTCCTTTCGCGTTACTACCCTACTAAGTGACATATTGGCATGGATGTCACTCCACTTCCTCAAACTCAATCTTTCCAAAACTCAGCTCTTAGTATTCCCTCCAGCCTGTGCCCCCTTCCCTGACTTCTCCATCAAGATCAATAACACAATCATCAGTCCCTCCCCTCATGCCTGGGTGCTAGGTGTAATCCTAGACTCCCATCTGTCATTTCAGCCCCAAATCCAATCACTGTCCAAATCTTGTAGACTTCACCTCCGCAACAGCTCCAAGATATGGCCGTTCTTAACCTCGGAAACCACTAAACAACTTATTCACTCCTTTGTTATATCTCGCCTCGACTATTGTAACTCCCTCCTCATTGGCCGACCTCATTGCAGGCTATCCCTTCTTCAGTCTATCATGAATGCTGCTGATATCCACCTTACAAACCATTCTGTATCAGCCATCCCTATCTGCCAATCCCTCCACTGGCCTCCATTCAGTGTCCTCCACCAATCCCTCCACTGACCTCCATTCAGTGTCCTCCATCCCCCTCTGCCAATCCCTCCACTGGCCTTCATTCAGTGTCCTCCACCTCTCTTTGCCAATCCCTCCAATGGCCTCCATTCAGTGTCCTCCACCAATCCCTCCACTGGCCTCCATTCAGTGTCCTCCATCCCCCTCTGCCAATCCCTCCACTGGCCTCCATTCAGTGTCCTCCACCCCTCTTTGCCAATCCCACTGGCCTCCACCCTCTCTGCCAATCCCTCCACTGGCCTCCACCCCTCTCTGCCAATCCCTTCACTGGCCTCCACTCAGTGTCCTCCACCCCTCTCTGCCAATCCCTCCACTGGCCTCCACTCAGTGTCCTCCACCCCTCTCTGCCAATCTCTTCACTGGCTTCCCATTGCCCAACGGAGAAAATTCAAAACACTAACACTGACGTATAAAGCCATTTATAACTCTGCCCCAAATTACATCACCGATCTTGTCTCCAAATATCACCCAAACCGTACTCTCCGCTCCTCGCACGACCTCCTGCTCTCTAGCTCCCTTGTCTCCTCCTCCCATGCTCGTCTCCAGAGCTTCCCCCATCCTCTGGAACTCTCTACCCCAATTTATCAGACTATTGCCTACTCTGCTCACTTTTAGGTGATTTCTGAAAACCTATATCTTCAGGGAAGCCTATCCTGCCCTCAGCTAATAATGGAATCTTCTACTCTTCCAACCAGTCCATCCCCCACAGTTACTACCTTTTGTACCACTAGCCCCTCCCTCCTAGATTCTAAGCTCTGAGGAGCAGGGCCCTCCTATCCCTCTTGTATTAAACTGTATTGTTACTGTATTGTCTCCCGTTATATTGTAAAGCGCTGAGCAAACTGTTGGCGCCATATAAATCCTATATAATAACAATAATAATAATAATATCAATGAGAGATGAAATGTGGAAAGAAGGCATTGATAATGGGAGAGGAGATGGAACATGTAATGGGAGGAGTGGACAAGGTGGGCTTAGCTGGAGACCTCAAGCCTGGCTGATCATGTATCAATAGTCAGAAGAACCTGGAATGGACTCTCCCACTGAGGCTTCAGAGACTTGGTAAGATGACAATAGACCCCATCCTAGTCTCTGGTACTGAGGCAGTGTTGGTCATGTATTACCTCAGGATCCAGAAATGAAGAAAATGCTTGGAAACACAACTCAGTTGGTGTATCATGAAAATGCATTACATGTTTATTCAAAGCTCCATGATAAAGATGAGAATCATGAGGGAAGCTGTTCAGTTATTGATGCTTATCTTAAAACAAATTGTCAAGCGATAAAATATTCAAATCCCTTCTAGTTGTGTATTGATGGACATAAGTACTAAACTCAGTTCATCCGATCATTACATTCCAGTTTGCTCAGATTTTAGTTTGTTTCTTTTAAAGTAGCATTTTATCTTCTCCCTTCTTCTCTAGCTTGTGGGATGACATTGGGGATGTGAAACTAACTTGTGACACCTGAAACTTATTTAATATTCCTTTTTTCCAGAATATAATCTATGCAGAAATTTGTGAATCCTCCGGTGATAGATTAGACCGGCATTAACTGTAAAAGTTTTGTCACATGGAGAGCATTAAAATGACTTCTCTCCAGTGTGACTCCTCTTGTGTGTGATAACACATGACTTCCGTGTAAAAGCTTTATCACATTCAGAACACTGATATGGCTTCTCTCCAGTGTGAATCATCTGGTGTCTGATAAGATCTGACTTCTGTGTAAAAGCTTTATCACATTCAGAACACTGATATGGCTTCTCTCCAGTGTGAATCCTCTGGTGTGTGATAAGATGTGACTTCACTGTAAAAGCTTTATCACATTCAGAACACTGATATGGCTTCTCTCCAATGTGACTCCTCTGGTGTGTGAGAAGACATGACTTCTGAGTAAAAGCTTTATCACATTTAAAACACTGATATGACTTCTCTCCAGTGTGACTCCTCTGGTGTGTGATAAGATGTGACTTCACTGTAAAAGCTTTATCACATTCAGAACACTGATATGACTTCTCTCCAGTGTGAAGCCTCTGGTGTGTGTTAAGACTTGACTTCTGTGTAAAAGCTTTATCACATTCAGAACACTGATATGGCTTCTGTCCAGTGTGACTCCTCTGGTGTCTATTAAGATATGACTTCACTGAAAAAGCTTTATCACATTCAGAACACTGATATGGCTTCTCTCCAGTGTGAATCCTCTTGTGTTTAATAAGATCTGACTTCTGAGTAAAAGCCTTATCACATTCATAACACTGATATGGCTTCTCTCCAGTGTGAACTCTTTGGTGTACTATAAGGTCTCTCTCACTTATAAACGTTTTGCCACATTCAGAACAATGATATGGCTTCTCTCCCTTGCAAGCCTTCTGGTGTGTGATATATTTTCTCTCCATAGTAAAATCTACAAACAAGTAGTATGAAATTACTCCTCTTATGTATACTTGGGTTGGACTTTATTGTAAAGCCATTGTCACTTCCAGAACACTGAAATTACTTTTCTCCTGCTGGATCAATGTGGAAGAGGATCCAAACCATGACTTTTAGAACACAGATATGACTTGTATCCCGTGTGAATCCTCCAGTGAACTGCAGTAAAGACTTTCAGTCAATTAAGACATCCATGTGTTTTATTTTCCATGTGACTTAGCTGTATTCATGAAGACCAAAATGTCCCAAAAACCTGGTTCATCAATCTACCTGTAGAGAAAGAAAAAAGTTAGAATTCTATATAAAGGGCTACATAAAGTTGCTTTCTATTTTTAATGTTCATTACTAAATATATCTTATGAATAGAAAGAATATGTACAGCATTATCTACAGTATTTTTTTTAATCAAATAGATTTTATTTAGAAAGTTTATAAGTGCGCACAGTATTCCCAACATTCAGCCCAGACAATGGAGTCATACATTCTCACGTATAGGCGGTTGTGGCACTGTTACAGATCATACAGAACAATAACTTGCTTTGTCTATGGTGTCACTTTTACCTTTTATAAACAAATGAACAGAGAAAAGAAGAAACAACCTAGAACAATTCAGCTGTACACGGCAAGTAACTCCCCGCAGTACATACATAGATAGCTGACACCGATCAATGAGGCCCATGTCTACAGGATCATACCCCAAGTATGGGTCTCCCATGTAGTCACCATTCAGTAGGATACAACTGGCCGTTCTCCTTCTATGGGGCTAAAAGAGATAAGATTTTAAAAGCCTATGAAGAACTAACTAAGAGAGAACAAGGAGTATCCAGCCAGTTCTGCCAGACATACATCTCCTGGGGGAATTACAATGTTGGTAAGTTTGTTTTTCACATGTTAATGTGGAGTTCACCTGCTCAATCCACTGTTGTCTGCTGGGAGTTTGAGATGATAGCCAAGATCGGGATATTTTTTATGGTCAATAAACAGCAGCCTCACTATTGCTATATGACTTGTAATAGGAGGAGGTGTAAATAACTCCTCCTCTATTGACACCAAGAGGCACACCCGAGGAATATTGAATACCAACATTATAACACTGGTCATATTGTTCCACTTTTTGAATATCTCCAAAACACGTATCAAATCCCCGACATCACCGCTACAAGTGGGGTCAAAGGGGAAATCCCTCCTGTCCTAGCTGAACAATTGAGCTGGGGTCCTGAAAGCTCTATGCAAAAGAAATGACTGAGTTTCTGTGAAGAGGACAGAGAGATGAGAGGTATAGAGGTCAGAATCACCTCCCACCACTCTCTCTTATTTTCTCTGTTTCCCATTTCTTTCTATAAGTCTTCGGTAAGAGTCAAAAGACTGGAATAAATATATGAGAGATCATGCCTTTCCCACTGGTGCCATCTGAAGCCCATTAACAAGTGTGAGAGTGATGTGAAATCTGTATCTGATGGAAGTAGCAATCGATGGATGGGATCTAATGTGTCTACTAAGTCCCACCTGGTAAGATGCTGAAGTTGGGCAGCTATAAAATACAGTCTAGAATTTGGTATTGCTAGGCCTCCTTGGTCTTCACCATACTGTAGAGTAGTGAGTTTGATTCTAGCTGACGGCTTCTTCTAAATGAGTTCCCCAAACTGGGAGTCTATACTGGAGCACCACTTACGAGGTGTCCACATGGGAGAATTGTGGAGTATATAGAGGAATTGTGGGGTCCATATCTTCTCTTGTTCATAGATGTTATTGGAAAGAGATAATAGTTTTACAAGGAGCTCATAATGTGATTGCAGGACTCAACAACAGTGTCAGGGAAGATCGCTGCGGCGCACGAATCTGCGCATGCGCAGGATCCTGACAAGGCATACAGGAAGGCAGGCCCTAGGACTCAGGCGCACCTGTCACCAATGACGGCGGTGGGCAGGCACTAGGACCCAGGCGTGCCTATCGGTGCCGGGCGGGCTATTTAAACGGGCCACTGCAGGATCCAAATTGCCGTATGGTCTTATTCCTTTGCCTGTGATTCCTGACTCTGAGTTGGTTCCTGTTGCCGAACCTAGCCTGCTCCTGACTACCATTGACCTTCTCCTGCCCTGACCCCTGGCTTGTCTCTGGATATTCTTCTGCCTGCTCCTGGTCATTCTGACCTTCTGTTGCTGAACCTGGCCTGTGACCCGACTATGCTTCTGCCTGCCACTTTGGTCTGCTCTGCCTTTTGGGACACCAAACCCAGCCCGCCTGACTCCGCTACCTGCCACATGGATCCATCTGCATCCTGCTCTGATCTGCTCTGCCTTTTCACATCAGGCTCACTACTAAATTACGTGACACTAGAAGTCTCCTCTACTGCAGCTGGGCATACCTTGGGGCCACAACCTGGTCTCAGCCTGCTCCAAGTCCATCCCCACCATCAGGGGCTCTGGTGAACAAGCAGACTGGGGCTTAGACCCCGCACCCTAGGGAACCCTAAACTGTGGACCTATAGAGCTACCGCTAGAGTCGTGACAGTACCATACGGCCATGTCTGAGCCTGGAAGAGGACCTTCTCCCCTGGATGAGATATGTCATCATTTGACCGCACTTACCCAGGCTGTTAAGATCTTACAGGATGGATATGCACATTTGGAAGAACGTATCCAAACCTTGGCTACACCCGCTTCTGTACCAACAGATCCGGCTACTTCTCCCTCGGCCAGTGATTCCTCAGAAACCCGTACTAGTACGGTGGTCCAGTTACCTTCACCTTAACCTTGTGTGCCTACTCAAGAACGATTTAATGGGGATCAAAGTAAATTCAGGGCATTCAGAAACGCATGTCAGCTGTATTTTGACCTGCAAGCACAAACTTTCTCCACAGAGACTGTTAAGGTGGGGTTCATCATCTCCTTGCTGCAGGGAGAACCTCAGGGTTGGGCCCACTGCCTGCTCAAGAGTCACCATCCACACCTAAACACCATGACTACATTCTTCAATGCCATGGCCCAGCTATACGACGATCCACAGCGGACAACTACAGCTGAAGCAGCATTACATGTGCTTCAACAGGGTCGCCAAGCAGCAGAGGACTATGTCTCAGACTTTAGACGATGGAGTGGTGACACAAACTGGAACGATGCAGCCCTACAACATCAGTTCCACCTGGGCCTGGCCAAACCCCTCAAGGACGAGCTAGCTCAGGTAGGCATACCTGGTTCCTTGGAAGATCTGATTGCGTTAGCCATCCAGATTGACCGTCGGCTATGTGAACGCAGGCTGGAAAGATCCAACCCAGCTCTGAGGCCTACCTGGGTGCTACCCAAGTTTCCAGCCCAGCACAATCACCCTGCTAGAACCCGGGATTCTGAGGATACGGATGCCCCGGAACCTATGCAACTCGGGCTAATACATCCTTCACTAACTACCGAGGAATGCCAAAGATGTCGGGTCCACAACCTCTGTTTATACTGTGGAGAACCAGGCCATTATGTGCATTCCTGCTCAGCTAAATTGCGTAAGTGCATCTTTGTTTCTTCAGCTGCTCCTCCATCATGTTCAAATAGTTCAACTCACCTGGCTGTTCCCATTTCCTTCCAGCATCCCGGAAGAACTGTGTAGGTGACGGCAATTATTGACTCGGGGGGCCTGCAGCTGCTTCATAGATTTAAACTTTGCCGCCCAACAACATATCCCATTACTGCCAAAAGAACACGGGTTAAACATTTTTTTTGCTGATGGAACCCGTATTAAATCCGGACTGGCAGACAAAGAGACCCCACCAATCCATACTACAGTAACCAACCATCATCAGGAATTTTTACTTCTAGATGCTATCACCGCCCCACTGTTTCCTCTCATACTGGGCCTTCCTTGGCTACGGGGCACACGAACCTCAAATTAACTGGAAGTCGGGCTCGATCCAATTTCCCTCTTCTTACTGCCAGGAACATTGTTTGCCCAAGGTATCCTCAGGTCCACCTACCCTACTGTGCATGGACTCTGATATGGAACTCTCTCAAACAATTCCTCCAGCTTACCATGACTATCTTGATGTATGCAGTAAACGGGGAGCAGATATACTTCCTCCTTATCGATCCTATGACTGTCCGATCGATTTGCTTCCCAGGTCTGAAATCTCCATTGGGCAGATCTTCCCCTTATCTGAATGGGAACTAGGAGTTCTAAAGGAATATATCGAGGAGAATCTTCAGAAAGGGTTCATTTGGCCCTCCACTTCACCAGCTGGAGCTGGAATATTCTTCGTAGAAAAAAAAGGACAAGTCCTTGCTGCCCTGCGTGGATTATCGGAAACTAAATAAGATTACCGTTAAGAACTATCCCCTTCCCTTGGTTCCTGAACTATTCCAAAGACTCAAGACTGCCACCATCTTCACCAAGTTGGATTTGAGAGGGACATAAAACCTGGTCCACATACGGGAAGGGGACGAATGGAAAACGGCCTTCCGCACCCGTTTCGGCCACTTTGAATACCTGGTCATGCCATTTGGGTTATGCAACGCGCCTGCTACTTTCCAACATTTCATTAATGACATTTTCAGAGATTACCTGGATGTTTTTGTTGTCATCTACCTGGATGATATATGTAAATCCTCCTGCGCTTCTATGTCTCCTAGGATGAGTAAAAGGAACAGCCGCTCACATCCAAATCTCACCTTAAGATAGAACTAATAAATCTAATATATAAATGATGTAGCGCTGTAATAACTCATGAGTATGGTTATAAACATATCACTCTACTGACATCCAAAAGATAGCAACTGTGCTATACAGTGGGGATCGAAAGTTTGGGCACCCCAGCTAACAATGTGTATTAATGTGCATAAAGAAGCCAAGGAAGGATGGAAAAATCTCCAAAAGGCATCAAATTACAGATTAGACATTCTTATAATATGTCAACAAAAGTTAGATTTTATTTCCATCATTTACACTTTCAAAATAACAGAAAACAAAAAAATGGCGTCAGCAAAAGTTTGGGCACCCTGCAGAGTTAATATCTTGTACTGCCCCCTTTGGCAAGTATCACAGCTTGTAAACGCTTTTTGTAGCCAGCCAAGAGTCTTTCAATTCTTGTTTGAGGTATCTTTGCCCATTCTTCCTTACAAAAGTCTTCCAGTTCTTTGAGATTTCTGGGCTGTCTGTCACGCACTGCTCTTTTAAGGTCTATTTATAGAGTTTCAATGATGTTGAGGTCAGGAGATTGTGAAGGCCATGGCAAAACCTTCAGTTTACGCCTCTTGATGTAATCCCCCGTGGATTTCGAGGTGTGTTTAGGATCATTATCCATTTGTAGAAGCCATCCTCTCTTTAACTTCAGCTTTTTCACAGATGGCATCAAGTTACCATCCAAAATTTGCTGAAATTTTATTGAATCCATTTTTCCTTCTACTCGTGAGATGTTCCCTGTGCCACTGGCTGCAACACAACCCCAAAGCATGATTGATCCAACCCCATGCTTAACAGTTTGGCAGAGGTTCTTTTCATTAAATTCTGTGCCCCTTCTTCTCCAAACGTACCTTTGCTCATTCCGGCCAAAAAGTTCCATTTTAACCTCATCGGTCCACAGAACTTGTTTCCAAAATGCATCAGGCTTGTCTATATGTTCATTTGCAAAGTTCAAACGATGATTTTTGTGGTGAGGACGTAGAAGAGGTTTTCTTCTGATGACTCTTCCATGAAGACCATATTTGTACAAGTATCTCTTTATAGTGGAATAGTGACCACAACTCCAGTGTCTGCCAGATCTTTCTGGAGGGATCGTGCAGTCAAACGTGGGTTTTGAACTGTTTTTCTCACAATCCTGCGAGCTGTTCTGTCTGATATTTTTCTTGGTCTTCCAGATCTTGCTTTAACTTCCACTGTTCCTGATGACTGCCGTTTCTTAATTACATTCCGAACAGAGGATATTGACATCTGAAAACGCTTTGCTATCTTCTTATAGCCTTCTCCAGCTTTGTGAGCGTCAACTATTTTCAGTTTCAGTTTTCTAGACAACTGCTTAGAAGAACCCATGGTGCTGATTGTTGGGGCAAGGTCAGATGAGTCTGGGCATTTAATACCTTTGAGATTGACATCACCTGGTCTTCCCAGACGATGATTGAGAACAATCCATGACACTGGCAGGTCTCAGCTTGGCAAAGGGGGCAGTGCATGCTATAAATTCTGCAGGGTGCCCAAACTTTTGCAGACGCCATTTTTTTGTTTTCTGTTATTTTGAAAGTGTAAATGATGGAAATAAAATCTAACTTTTGTTGACATATTATATAGAATGTCTAATCTGTAATTTGATGCCTTTTGGAGATTTTTCCATCTTTCCTTGGCTTCTTTATGCACATTAATACAAATTTTTAGCTGGGGTGCCCAAACTTTCGATCCCCACTGTATATAAGTGATGCGTGCAATATAGAATACACTTATATATGGTTGCACTTCTCTACGGTTGGTGAATCACAGGATTCCCAAACATCATACTTATGAGCATCCTACCATTGCCTGACTAAAGAGGAATAGAGGAAGGAGGAGGAGAGTGTATAGAAGGTGGTGGAGTCATTTCTGGCCTGGAGGAATCGTGTAGGATCCAGGGTGATCCAAGAGGCTTATTTGGCCCCTGTGGGTCGCAGGGGGAAAGTGAGCGGGCACGCCTGCCATATAGGAGTACTTCTCACTACCTGCACTGGCACAGCAGCACATGGTGTGATCATTGCATTGTGTGGATTTTTGAGACACAACTTGACACCGAATATAGTGGACTTTTTATCACCATTGTTTATATAAGTCACTTATCTGATGATGCATAACCCTGTATAGGGAAGCACTGTGTGACAATGATGATATGATCACTTGTTTATGATCACTTGGATATTTATAAGTGTATTCTATATTGCACACATCACTTATATATGTCACAATTGCTATCTTTTGGATGTCAGTAGAGTGATATGTTTATAACCATACTCATGAGTTATTACAGCACTACATCATTTATATATTACATCTACCTGGATGACATTCTGATTTTCTCCGCATCTCTGGAGGTACACCGAGACCATGTGAGATGCGTTCTGGGACGGCTTCGCCAGCATGGACTATATGCTAAGGCAGAGAAATGCAACTTTGAGCAACAGAGCATTTTATTCCTGGGCCTGATCATCTCTACTGCCGGAATTGCAATGGATCCCCAAAAGATCACAGCAATTTTGGAATGGCCGGTACCCTCAGACAAAAAAGGAGTTCAGGGGTTCATCGGATTTGCAAATTTCTACTGGAAATTCATTATAAATGTTTATTAGTTTATCAATCAAAATACAAATCATATTCACATTTCTATTAAAATGACATTTAGACAATATCCTCCTATTTGCATAAATTATTTAAATCCCTCTCCTCAACCCTCCCTCTTCCCCCCTTCCCCCTCCTCAGCCTCCCACCCCCATCCCCCCCACCTCTCCCACTCTGCGTTTTTCTCTCTTCTCCTTCACACCATACATTTCTGTTATTTCTAAATCCATTTCAAGGGGTGTTATATCCTCATATATTTCACTTTTTCTCTATACTCTTCCCATTTTTTCCACTTTGTATTGTACATCTCCATCTTATCTATATGCATGTAATACAATCTTTCTAACCCGCATATCTGGTTCACTCTGCCCATCCAATCCTCCTCTGTTGGCACCTCTCTTTTTTTCCAGAACCTGCGTATCAGACTCTTCGCTGCACTCAAGTAATGCCATATCCCCAAGGCCTTATATAATTTCACTGGAAGCTCTGTGATATGGAGGAGACACAACTCTGGGTCTAATCCAATATTAATTTTAGTGATTTTCCTTACTAAATAAACTATTTTCCACCAAAACACCTGTATTCTTGAACACTCCCACCACGTATGATACCACGTACCTATCTCTCCACAACCTCTCCAAGTCATCCGTGAAATCTCCCCATTCAATTCATGCTCTACATTAGGTGTAATGTGCCATCTCACCAAACACTTGTCATTTTTTTCCACCTCTCGCATACTAATATTTTCGTGAATTAATCTGAACATTTTCCTTTGCTCCTCCTCATCTATTTCCCTTCCCATATCTCTTTCCCATTTCTCTATATATATTAATTTTATATCAGTGTCTAATTCGGTTAATATTTTATATATTTTTGCAATTCCGTGTCTCCCATCTCCCCGTGCGTCCAACAATCTCTCCAATGGATTCCACTCTTTTCTAGTTCTCATAGGCTTTGGGAGATTTTCAAAGAAATGTTTCAGTTGGTAATATCGGAATCTATCCATCTTATTGAAAACTTTTCCCTTTTTTTTCTCCAGCTCTCCATATGATCCCAATTCCTCCCCAACCATTATATCTCTCAATTGTGCCTCTTGTTTTATAATCCATTTTCCTGCAATGTTTTCCTGCCCAGGGGTAAAATATTTTGTGTTCCTTAGTGGCATTAACTGTGAATTAAAAGCCCATCCCCTCTGTCTGTGTAACATTTCCCACACTCTCAAAACATTAAAAGTATACGTGCTTGTGCTTTCCTCTAATCCCCTATATTGTGCTGGCACCCATATAATCTTGCTTAAATTTGATCCACTCAGTGTATTTTCGATTTTGACCCAGCTTTTCTCGGGATTATGAGTCCAGTCAAAAATTCTCGCCATTATCACTGCTTTATAATATCTCTTAAAGTCTGGTACACCCAGTCCGCCTCTTTCTTTACTTCTAGTCAAGACTTCATAGCGTATTCTAGGCTTTTTATTCCTCCATATAAATCTTATTATCATTTTTTTAAGTTCTTTAAAATATGTCTCTGGGAGTTTAATTGGAATCATTTGAAATGTATACAATACTTTGGGCACAATTACCATTTTTATCAAATTTATGCGACCTATCCAGGACGGGTTTCCACCTCCCACTCTCTTCAGCTCCTCCTTAAGTTCGTTTAATAGTGAAATATAATTAGATTTATATAGATTCTTGGTTAAGGCTGACAGTTTTATCCCTAGATACTTTAGTTCTTTATCTCTCCAAACAAATGGGAATTCTCCTTGTATTTTTTCTTTTTCACTATTTTTAAGGTTTATATTTAAGATTTCGGTTTTTGTCGGGTTAATTTTTAAATTTGATCATTCCCCGTATTCCTTCAGTATCTTCATCAAATTTGGAAGTGACATTCTGGGATTTCCAACATAGAACATCAAATCATCCGCATAAGCCGCCACCTTATGTTCTCTATCTCCTATCCATATTCCCTTTATATCTATGTTCTTCCTTATCGTAGACAGCAGGGGCTCCAATGATAGAACATATAACAGTGGGGATAATGGGCATCCCTGTCTTGTACCATTTGACATCTTGAAAATCTCCGATCTTCCTCCATTAACCATGATAGCGGCAGTAGGCCCTCTATATAACCTTCCGATCCACTTCCTCATTCTATCTCCTATCCCCATCACCTCCAAGGTGTCCATCATAAAGCCCCAGCTCACTCTATCAAATGCTTTCTCGGCATCAATTGACATCAGTATCATTGGGGTTTTCCCTTTTTTACCTTCCTGTATGAGCAGCAGTGATCTCAAACCGTTGTCTCTACCCTCTCTCCCTGGGACAAACCCCACCTGATCTTCGTGTATCCATTCCGGCATCAGTTCCTTCAGTCTATTTGCCAGAACCTTTGCATACTTTTTAGTATCTACATTCAGCAGCGCTATTGGTCTATAACTCGCACACTGCGAGGGGTCTTTATCCTCTTTATGGATTAAGACTATATTAGCCTGTAAGGATTATCCCCTCATTTCCATCTCATTTCCCAGAGCATTCATATATATCTTCAACTTGGGTATTAATAACTCACCATATTTTTTATAATATTTTACCGTATATCCATCTGGGCCCGGGCTTTTCCCCACCGCAGTACCTTTTAACACTGTTTTTATTTCCTCTAATGTGATTTCTGCTTCTAGGGAATTCAATTGTATTTCGCTGAGTTTTGGTAGACCTGTGTCAGGAATGGACTGGCCAGCAATGGTGGGACTCGCCTGCCTTATGGGCTGCAGTACCGGGGCTGGCCAGCGGGTGCTCCCAGCAATCAGAGACTCAACCTTGCAGCCAGCTAAACACCTGAAACTGCTTACACTGGGGTATTTAAGGGATGGCCAGACCTGCAGACTCTGCCTTGGTGTATGTTTTTCCTGGGCCCTGTATCTTGTAAACCTGCGTTCCTGTTCCTGTCTTGTTGCTGACCCTGCTTGATTCTGACCTCTGCTGACTTCTCCTGTTGTGATCCCTGGCTTGTGACCCTGACCATCCCTCTGCCTGACCCTCTGTACCACGCTGCCCGCTACCTGCTGAACCTGGCCTGTGACCCCGACCATTCTCCGCTTGCTCCCCCTGTACCTACCTGCCCGATTGATATTGACCCGGCCTGCCTGACGACGCTTGCATTGTATGTACTGTTATCTGTGGGTGGTTGGTTGGGTTTGTTTGCACTGTATTATGTTTTAGTATTGCACTGCGTTTATGTTTGTTTTGTTAGTGTTAATAAATTATATTGTTTATAATATATCTGAAGTCTGCATTTCCCTGCTTCAGTCACACACCTCTGGTCACACCCGGGAGCCCTGACATTACACCAAGGACAATCCTGACCAGAAGTGGCTGCACAGGGAAGCCATCTTGGCTTGTTGCTGGGAAGGATGGATCTGGATGAGGTTGTGTATTTATATCTACTAGTGTTTGATGACAGGGAGTATGCTTATCAGACTCTGAAGGAGTATCCCCGGGATGAACTACTAGAATGTATACGGCTCGCTCATGTTCTAGTAGATCAGGGCACAGAGTTCTCTGAGGTGGAGCCATTGATTGAGGTTTGTGCTGAGTTGGTTTCATCTGGTACCCCTGAATGCAGGGATGAAGTTTTGCCCCCATTTAGTGCCGACCAGGTAGAGTCCCTGGTGTGGTTATTAGAGGATGATGTGGATTGCTTCTTGGAGCGTTATTCCACATGTTCACCACAGACACTAAGAGATTGTATAAACGCAGTGCAGTCATTGACCAGACAGGCTTTGTGTAAGCTCAGCTTTGTTCAACCTATACTGCAGACATGGTCAGACTTGTTGCACCCAGCCTCAGTCAGCTTACAAAGACCCAGTCCTGCTTCTAATCTATTTCCTCAAAGCTCAATTCCTGCATTCCCAACAGCTCCTCCTGCCCTGCTATCTACCGCATGTCAGTCCCCTGTTCCCACTCTCTGCACCTATCCTGCCTTTAACCCTGTAAAAAAGCCCTCTGTAGCAACTGCTCCCTCCTCTGTTCCATCCTCCAGTTCTTCTCTGTCTCCAGCTGCTCCATTCGTTTGCAGACCTGCGTTTACTTGCAGTGCTCCAGTAGTTAAAACCAGAAAAAAGCGAAAATTCTTTCCAACCAATACCATCCTGCCAGTATCCAAACCGGTGAGCCTGCCGTCTGAGAACCTGCCTTCCGTGGTTCAGCCTGATGCCTCTCTTCAGCCTGATGCCTCTCTTCAGCCTGATGCATCAGGCTGAAGAGAGGCATCAGGCTGAAGAGAGGCATCAGGCTGAAGAGAGGCATCAGGCTGAAGAGAGGCATCAGGCTGAAGAGAGGCCTCTCTTCAGCCTGAAGCCTCTCTTCAGCCTGAAGCCTCTACTCAGCCTGAAGCCTCTACTCAGCCTGAAGCCTCTACTCAGCCGGATGCCTCTACTCAGCCGGATGCCTCTACTCAGCCTGAAGCCTCTCTTCAGCCTGAAGCCTCTCTTCAGCCTGATGCCTCTCTTCAGCCTGAAGCCTCTACTCAGCCGGATGCCTCTACCCAGCATGATGAACTGATCCAGCCTGACGATCCTATTAGGCCAGTTGACTCGATGCCCGCTATTGATCCAGAGGATCCGGTACCTGATCCGGTGCCCGCTGTCGTGCCAATTGACTCAGAGCCCGCTGTCGTACCTGGTGACTCGGTGCCCACTGCCTTGCCAGATGACGCGGTGCCCACTGGCAAGCCAAATGACCTGATGCCTGGTGACCCGATGCCCGCTGTCGAGCCAGACGATCCAATGCCAGACGACTCGGTGCCCGCTGTTCCGCCAGGCGACTCGGTGCCCGCAGTCTTGCCAGACGACTTGGTGCCCGCTGTTCCGCCAGTTGACTCGGTGCCCGCAGTCTTGCCAGACGACTCGGTGCCCGCACTCTTGCCAGACGACTCGGTGCCCGCTGTTCCGCCAGTTGACTCGATGCCCGCTGTTCCACCAGACGACTCGGTGCCCGCAGTCTTGCCAGACGACTCGGTGCCCGCAGTCTTGCCAGACGACTCGGTGCCCGCAGTCTTGCCAGACGACTCGGTGCCCGCAGTCTTGCCAGACGACTCGAAGCCCGCAGTCTTGCCAGACGACTCGAAGCCCGCTGTTCCGCCAGACGACTCGGTGCCCGCTGTTCCGCCAGACGACTCGGTGCCCGCAGTCTTGCCAGACGACTCGGTGCCCGCAGTCTTGCCAGACGATTCGGTGCCCGCAGTCTTGCCAGACGACTCGAAGCCCGCTGTTCCGCCAGTTGGCTCGGTGCCCGCAGTCTTGCCAGTTGACTCGGAGCCCACTGTCGTGCCTGGTGACTCGGTGCCCGCCGCTCCGCCTGGGGGCCCGGGACCTGTCGCTCCGCCTGGGGGTCCGGCGCCCGCCGCTCCGCCTGGGGGCCCGGGGCCTGCTGCTCTGCCTGGTGGCCCGCCGCCTGCTGCTTCGCCTGGTGATCCGATGTGCCTCTGCCCGGAGTCCTGCCCGATGTGCCGCTGCCCGGAGTCCTGCCCGATGTGCCTCTGCCCAGAGTTCTGCCCGATGTGCCTCTGCCCGGAGTTCTGCCCGATGTGCCTCTGCCCGGAGTTCTGCCCGATGTGCCTCTGCCCGGAGTTCTGCCCGATGTGCCTCTGCCCGGTGTGCCGCTGCCCGGAGTCCTGCCCGGTGTGCCAGTCTCTTGATATTCCGCCAGTTACCAGACCCGGGCGGTGGAACATTTTGCCCAGCTAGGACTGTTTGGAGCGTCCTGAGGCCGCTCCTTGAGGGGGGGGGGTACTGTCAGGAATGGACTGGCCAGCAATGGTGGGACTCGCCTGCCTTATGGGCTGCAGTACCGGGGCTGGCCAGCGGGTGCTCCCAGCAATCAGAGACTCAACCTTGCAGCCAGCTAAACACCTGAAACTGCTTACACTGGGGTATTTAAGGGATGGCCAGACCTGCAGACTCTGCCTTGGTGTATGTTTTTCCTGGGCCCTGTATCTTGTAAACCTGCGTTCCTGTTCCTGTCTTGTTGCTGACCCTGCTTGATTCTGACCTCTACTGACTTCTCCTGTTGTGATCCCTGGCTTGTGACCCTGACCATCCCTCTGCCTGACCCTCTGTACCACGCTGCCCGCTACCTGCTGAACCTGGCCTGTGACCCCGACCATTCTCCGCTTGCTCCCCCTGTACCTACCTGCCCTATTGATATTGACCCGGCCTGCCTGACGACGCTTGCATTGTATGTACTGTTATCTGTGGGTGGTTGGTTGGTTTGTTTGCACTGTATTATGTTTAGTATTGCACTGTGTTTATGTTTGTATTGTTAGTGTTAATAAATTATATTGTTTATCACATATCTGAAGTCTGCGTTTCCCTGCGTCAGTCACACATCTCTGGTCACACCCGGGAGCCCTGACATTACACCAAGGACAATCCTGACCAGAAGTGGCTGCACAGGGAAGCCATCTTGGTTTGTTGATGGGAAGGATGGATCTGGATGAGGTTGTGTATTTATATCTGCTAGTGTTTGATGACAGAGAGTATGCTTATCAGACTCTGAAGGAGTATCCCCGGGATGAACTACTAGAATGTATACGGATCGCTCATGTTCTAGTAGATCAGGGCACAGAGTTCTCTGAGGTGCAGCCATTGATTCAGGTTTGTGCTGAGTTGGTTTCATCTGGTTCCCCCGAATGCAGGGATGAATTTTTGCCGCCATTTAGTGCCGACCAGGTAGAGTCCCTGGTGTGGTTATTAGAGGATGATGTGGGTTACTTCTTGGAATGTTATTCTGCATGTTCACCACAGACACTAAGAGATTGTATAAACGCAGTGCAATCATTGACCAGACAGGCTTTGTGTAAGCTCAGCTTTGTTCAACCCATACTGCAGACATGGACAGACTTGTTGCACCCAGCCTCAGTCAGCTTACAAAAACCCAGTCCTGCTTCTAATCTATTTCCTCAAAGCTCAATTCCTGCATTCCCAACAGCTCCTCCTGCCCTGCTATCTACCGCATGTCAGTACCCTGTTCCCACTCTCTGCACCTATCCTGCCTTTAACCCTGTAAAAAAGCCCTCTGTAGCAACTGCTCCCTCCCCTGTTCCATCCTCCAGTTCTTCTCTGTCTCCAGCTGCTCCATTCGTTTGCAGACCTGCGTTTACTTGCAGTGCTCCAGTAGTTAAAACCAGAAAAAAGCGAAAATTCTTTCCAACCAATACCATCCTGCCAGTATCCAAACCGGTGAGCCTGCCTTCCGTGGTTCAGCCTGATGCCTCTCTTCAGCCTGATGCCTCTCTTCAGCCTGATGCCTCTCTTCAGCCTGATGCCTCTCTTCAGCCTGATGCCTCTCTTCAGCCTGATGCCTCTCTTCAGCCTGATGCCTCTCTTCAGCCTGATGCCTTTCTTCAGCCTGAAGCCTCT
The DNA here is from genome assembly GCF_062004578.1 of Staurois parvus. Classification (NCBI taxonomy): domain Eukaryota; kingdom Metazoa; phylum Chordata; class Amphibia; order Anura; family Ranidae; genus Staurois; species Staurois parvus. Next base: position 425,978 of record NW_028318203.1, read on the forward strand.
ACTCAGCCGGATGCCTCTACTCAGCCTGATGAACTGATCCAGCCTGACGATCCTATTAGGCCAGTTGACTCGATGCCCGCTGTTGATCCAGATGATCCGGTACCTGATCCGGTGCCCGCTGTCGTGCCAATTGACTCAGAGCCCGCTGTCGTACCTGGTGACTCGGTGCCCACTGCCTTGCCAGATGACGCGGTGCCCGCTGGCGAGCCAAATGACCTGATGCCTGGTGACCCGATGCCCGCTGTCGAGCCAGACGATCCAATGCCAGACGACTCGGTGCCCGCAGTCTTGCCAGACGACTCGGTGCCCGCAGTCTTGCCAGACGACTCGGTGCCCGCTGTTCCGCCAGACGACTCGGTGCCCGCTGTTCCGCCAGACGACTCGATGCCCGCTGTTCCGCCAGATGACTCGGTGCCCGCAGTCTTGCCAGACGACTCGGTGCCCGCAGTCTTGCCAGACGACTCGGTGCCCGCAGTCTTGCCAGACGACTCGGTGCCCGCAGTCTTGCCAGACGACTCGAAGCCCGCTGTTCCGCCAGACGACTCGGTGCCCGCAGTCTTGCCAGACGACTCGGTGCCCGCAGTCTTGCCAGACGACTCGGTGCCCGCTGTTCCGCCAGTTGACTCGATGCCCGCTGTTCCGCCAGACGACTCAGTGCCCGCAGTCTTGCCAGACGACTCGGTGCCCGCAGTCTTGCCAGACGACTCGGTGCCCGCAGTCTTGCCAGACGACTCGAAGCCCGCTGTTCCGCCAGTTGGCTCGGTGCCCACAGTCTTGCCAGTTGACTCGGAGCCCACTGTCGTGCCTGGTGACTCGGTGCCCGCCGCTCCGCCTGGGGGCCCGGGGCCCGCCGCTCCCCCTGGGGGCCCGATGCCTGTCGCCCCACCTGGGGGCCCGGTGCCTGTCGCCCCACCTGGGGGCACGGGGCCTGTCGCCCCACCTGGGGGCCCGGGGCCTGCTGCTCTGCCTGGGGGCCCGGGGCCTGCTGCTCCGCCTGGTGGCCCGCTGCCTGCTGCTTCGCCTGGTGATCCGATGTGCCTCTGCCCAGAGTCCAGCCCGATGTGCCTCTGCCCGGAGTCCAGCCCGATGTGCCTCTGCCCGGAGTCCAGCCCGATGTGCCTCTGCCCAGAGTCCATCCCGATGTGCCTCTGCCCGGAGTCCTGCCCGATGTGCCGCTGCCCGGTGTGCCGCTGCCCGATGTGCCGCTGCCCGGAGTCCTGCCCGGTGTGCCAGTCTCTTGATATTCCGCCAGTTACCAGACCCGGGCGGTGGAACATTTTGCCCAGCTAGGACTGTTTGGAGCGTCCTGAGGCCGCTCCTTGAGGGGGGGGTACTGTCAGGAATGGACTGGCCAGCAATGGTGGGACTCGCCTGCCTTATGGGCTGCAGTACCGGGGCTGGCCAGCGGGTGCTCCCAGCAATCAGAGACTCAACCTTGCAGCCAGCTAAACACCTGAAACTGCTTACACTGGGGTATTTAAGGGATGGCCAGACCTGCAGACTCTGCCTTGGTGTATGTTTTTCCTGGGCCCTGTATCTTGTAAACCTGCGTTCCTGTTCCTGTCTTGTTGCGGACCCTGCTTGATTCTGACCTCTGCTGACTTCTCCTGTTCTGATCCCTGGCTTGTGACCCTGACCATCCCTCTGCCTGACCCTCTGTACTACGCTGCTAGCTACCTGCTGAACCTGGCCTGTGACCCCAACCATTCTCTGCTTGCTCCCCCTGTACCTACCTGCCCGATTGATATTGACCCGGCCTGCCTGACGACGCTTGCCTTGTATGTACTGTCATCTGTGGGTGGTTTGGTTTGGTTTGTTTGCACTGTGTTATGTTTTAGTATTGCACTGCGTTTATGTTTGTATTGTTAGTGTTAATAAATTATATTGTTTATAACATATCTGAAGTCTGCGTTTCCCTGCGTCAGTCACATACCTCTTGTCACACCCGGGAGCCCTGACAACCTGCCTCTTTTAAGTATGTTCTTCTTTTTTCTCTATTTACTGTTTCAGTTTTATTTATTATATCCTGCGGTATGATATTATATAACTCATTATAGTAATCCTTAAATTCTCTAGCGATGTCTTTAGTTGAGTGCACTAATTCACCCTTAGGGTTTCTTATTTTCTCTATATAATTCCTATTTTTCTTTTTCCTTAGAGTTCTCAATAAATATTTTCCCGGCTTATCTCCCCATCTATACCTTTCACTTGTTACTTTGTTAAAGACTCTTTTCTTTTCCTCCTCCATTACATTCTCTAGTTCTTCTTTCTTTTTTATTATTTTCTGCATTATCTCTTTAAACATTTCCCTTTTATGAGCCTGTTCGAGATCATATATTTCATTTAGTAGTCTATTAATCTTTTCCCTCCTTTCTTTTTTCTTTTTTGCCCCTATTGCAATGAGTAGTCCTCTAATGTAGGCTTTGTGGGCCTCCCACACTGTTGCAATCGACACATCCTCTGTTTCATTCTCCTCAAAAAAACATTTAATTTCCCTCTCGATCTTTCGATCGGTCTCTTCATCCATAAGGAGTGCCTCATTCATCCGCCAGTCATAACCTCCTCTCTCTTCTCTACCCCATCTTGACTTCATTGCAACAGGGGCATGATCCGACAAAGTACTTCCTCCGATTTTTACTTCTACTACAGACTCTATAAATCGATGTTCTACCAATATATAATCCAGTCTAGAATAGATCTCATGTACATGTGAAAAAAAAGGTATAGTCTCTATCTTTCATATTCCTGATTCTCCATATATCGACTAATTGACACTCATGCATCAGTTTCTTTAATAATCTCAAGGACCTGCTCTCTTCCCTTCTCACATGGGAGGTAGTATCCATCCGCAGGTCCATACAGATATTAAAGTCTCCAGCTATTATCATACAACCCCTTTTAAAATCCATCAATTTTTTCAATACACCTCTCAAGAATATCTCCGGTTTCTTATTTGGACAGTATATACTAGCTATTGTACACTCAATTCTCTGTAATTTACCCCTCAAAAACCTTCCCTCCGGATCCACAATTCTCTTCTCCACCTCAAACCTTATATTCTTTGCGAAACCTATAGCAACCCCTTTTGCTCTTTTAATTGGTGAGTCCGCATAATACCATGTCGGGAAATATCTAGTCTTCAGCCTAACCTTTGACTCCACCTCTAAGTGTGTTTCCTGTAGAAATACCACCGAAGATGTTCTATGTTGTAGTTCTTTAAATAACCTAAATCTCTTCCCGGGACAACACAACCCCTTTACATTATGTTATAAATTGGATTTCTTCCATCTTACCCTACTCCTTTTAATTCCTTCATCCTCCTGCCCTTCCTCTTTCCTATTTCTCTTATCTCGCAGAGTATCCACCCCCCCATTCCTCCCCTCTCATCCGTCCCCATCTCCCCCCTCCCCCCCCCATTAGGCCTACTATTTGCCTTCTAATCATTTGTGGACCTAATGCCACGTTTGATTTTTAACCCTGGGGTTGGTCTCTGACCATGTGCGGCTCACCTTCCCTCCATTCCCCCAATGCCCCCCTATCTGTCATTTCTCTATTTCTCCTTCTAACTAGCTGCCATTCCTCTTTTCTCATAGCACTTATCCCTTCTTCCTCCTCCCAACCTGGGATCTCTATTTTCTGAATATTAAGTTTATCAAAAAAGTCTCTTAGTTCTTCAGGAAATCTCAGGTATGCAGTGACTCCATTCTTCCATCCCATTAAACACGTCGGGCTACTCCGTCTATATTGTATATTCTGTTTTTTCATCTGTTCTAGAAGTGGTTTCAGTGATCTCTTTCTCCACAATGTTTCAGCTGTCAGGTCTGCAAAAACTTGTATATTTTTTCCTCCATATATAATACTGGCTCTTCCTTTTGTCTTCTTCCATACCTCTTCTCTATCTCCATATTTATAGAATTGTACAACTACATCTCTCGGTTTCTCTTCCACCCGATCCCGTTGGAACCTTCTTATCCTATATACATTGTCCAATTCATATTTCTCGGTACTGGGTTTATCCGTAATGGAGTTTAAGATTTTACATATTGTCCCTTTTAAATCTTCTCCTTGTGTGAGTTCCGGGACTCCTTTTATCCTAAGATTATGTTTCCTATGCTTGTTACCTTGTATCTCCAAGTTATATTGCGGCTTTTATTGTTCTTTCCTCATCTCCATTATCTGATTTTTTTAACTCTGGAATAGCTTGAGCATGTTTTTTAATTTTTTCCTCCTTTTCTTCTACTCTGGATAATAAATGTCCCAAATCATTACGGATAATCCCCATCTCTTGTTTAATAGATTTTTCCAGATTTTTAAACATTTCTGCCATCTCCTTTTTATTTGGGATTTGTAATTCTCCTTCATTTTCTCTTGACTTTATTCCCTCTGATGTTTGTTGATTATTATTGTTCATTTCCTCAGAAGACCTGGTGCTATTATCTAGGCTGTTTTCCATTATACTCCTTTCAGAAGCCTTCTGAGATCTTTCTGGGGTCACATTTCCCTGGGACGTATATTTCCTAATCGTTCCAGATTGGGGGTGCTTGGGACCACTCCCTTTACTATTTTTGCTCTTCATATTTGTTATAAATTCAGTCCCTTTTCTCTAAGCTCTAGGACCTGTGCTAAAAATTATCCTTGGGAGAATTAAAATTTTCTTCTGTCCCCTTGGGAATCCCCCTATTCCTCCGTGTGTTCCTTCTTTGCTTCAACCTCTATATTCCACATACAGGTTCAGTATACAGTCCAGACATTATCACTCACCCTCCTTCCAGCTGCTTTTTCAGTGAGGCGATTCTCCAGGTTCCTTCTCTGTTGTCTGTCTTTATTTCCCTTCTAGGGGGATTCCTCCAAGTCACATTCCTCTTCCTTCACCTGATCTCTTTGACAGATAGCAGGCAGAGTGCTTCTCTGTTAAGTTGGTGTCAGGGTCCTGCTTGTATCTGTCTCCACTCACAGCTGTCAGTGAGAAGCAGATGCCTCCTTTCTGCTTGGGAATGCCTGCCGGCTTCTCTTCCTCCCAGAGATCCCTTGCGGGGGTCACATGGCCGTCCTGCGTCCTCCGGGCTCCCAGCTGCTCTCTATCTCAGACTGGAGGCTCCAGCCGTCCCACCTCAAACGACCCACGACACTCTGTCCTCCTCACTTCACCGGTGGGATCCCACTTACAGGTAGGGCATCCTAGGCATCTCCAGCAGCATTCACGGGGCGCATTGAGGGGAAGGTGACTGCCTTACAGAGGGAGATCCTACATCGGTCTCTCTCTTGCCGCCATGCTCAGGCTCCACAGCAGCCCCCATCTTAAGCCATGCAGACTCCTCTCTTCCTTACACCTTGGAAGTAGATGCGTCCGAAAACACAGTAGGGGCAGTTCTTTCATGAAGGAAAGGCCTGAAGGAACTAATGCATCCAGTAGCCTTCTTCTCTAGGAAACTAACCTCAGCTGAAAGGAACTACAACATTGGGGACCGAGAACTCTTGGCAATAAAGACAGCACTGGAAGAATGGAGATACCTGCTGGAAGGGGCCATACATCCAATTCTGATATATAGCGATCACAAGAATTTAGAATATTTAAGGCCTGCTAAACGTCACAAACCACGCCAGGCTAGATGGGCACTGTTTTTCTCCAGATTCATTTTTCACATCACCTACAGGCCAGGATCCAAAAACACTAAACCAGATTCGCTTTCACGTATGTTTAAGGATCCAAAAGAATCTCCAAAACTGGACACCAATCTACCAGCAGGGAATTTCTTGCTATTAAAGTCTGAACTTCTGTCTCAATTGCAGCAGGCCTCAGTAGGAGCCTCTAGTCCACCTGGAATCACTGTACAGAACAGGGAAGGGCTTTTATGGAAAGGGGAGCAAATTTTGGTACCCGAAGAGGCAAGAATTCTTGTTCTGGGTTACTGCCATGATCACCCGTTAAGCAGGTCACTTCGGGGTTTCCAAGACATTGGAATTGGCCCAACGCTCGTTCTGGTGGCCGAATATGGCTAAGGATTGCAAAACATATGTAAGGACTTGTGCCATCTGCAATCGGAACAAGACCACTCGAAACAAGGCCTGGGGTTTACTTAAACCTCTACCAGTGCCTGATAGACCTTGGAAAATGATATCCATGGACTTTATAGTGGAACTTCCGCCTTCCCAAGGACATACTGCTATTTTTGTGGTTGTGGACCGGTTATCAAAAATGGCCCAATTTTTGCCACTAAGGAATACACCCTCTGCTTCTGAGACTGCTCGGATTTTCATTAAAGAAATCGTAAGACTCCATGGAGTTCCTGTGAACATTGTCTCGGACCGAAGGGTACAATTTACTTCGAGATTTTGGAAAGCGCTATGCGAAACCCTGGAAATCAAGTTATCCTTTTCCTCTGCCTACCACCCACAAACAAACAAACGGGCAAACCGAACGAACCAATCAGACCCTGGAACAATACATCAGATGTTACACATCCTTCCTCCAAGACTACTGGGTGGCAATCTTACCTCTGGCAGAGTTCGCATATAACAATGTTAGCCATTCTGCCACTAAACAATCACCATTTTTTGCTAACTATGGGTTCCACCCTACCTTTTTACCTGACCTGGTCCCAGAAACTTCCGTTCCTGCTGCTCAGAATATACTAAATTTCTTTGTCTCTAACAATAAATTGTTACAAGAGGCGGTCGCAAAAGCCCAGGAAGACAACAAGAGGGTCTTCGACAGAAAGAGAAGGGAAGAACTGATTCTGCATCTGGGAGACCAGGTCTGGCTGGCTACAACTAATCTGAAGATGGCGTGCCCTTCGAGGAAGTTGGCACCAAGGTTTGTGGGCCCATTCTTGATAAGACACAGAATTAAAGTCACATATGAATTGGCACTTCCGGAGTCCATTAGAGTACACCCAGTTTTCCACGTGTCACTGTTGAAACCTGCCGTACCCGATCCATTTCCTAGTCATAGGTCAAGGCGCGCCGAGTCCATAGACGTGGACAGGGAAGAGGAATTTGAGGTCAAGGCTGTTGTGGACTGTAGGAAAAGGAGGGGTCAGACACAGTACCTTATTAAGTGGAAGGGGTATGGTCCGGAGGAAAACTCATGGGAACCAGCTCAGAATGTTCATGCCACAGACCTAGTTCAGGAATTTTTTCGCAGTCACCTGCAAAAGAGGAGCCAATTGGGCATCCAGAGGCTGAGCATAAGGGGGGGGGCAATGTCAGGGAAGATCGCACGAATATGTGCATGCGCAGCATCCCGATAAGACATACAGGCAGGCGGGCACTAAGACCCAGGCGCACCTGTCACCAATGACGTCGCTGGGCAGGCACTAGGACCCAGGCACGCCTTTCGGCGCTGGGCAGGCTATTTAAACTGGCCACTGCAGGATCCAAATTGCCGTATGGTCTTATTCCTTTGGCTGTGATTCCTGACTCTGAGTTGTTTCCTGTTGCCGAACCTAGCCTGCTCCTGACTACCATTGACCTTCTCCTGCCCTGACCCCTGGCTTGTCTCTGGATATTCTTCTGGCTGCTCCTGATCATTCTGGCCTCCTGTTGCTGAACCTGGCCTGTGACCCGACTATCCTTCTGCCTACTTCTCTGGTCTTCTCTGCCTTCTTGGATACAAAACCCGGCCCGCCTGACTCCGCTACCTGCCGCACGGATCCATCCGCATCCTGCTCTGGTCTGCTCTGCCTCTTCACGTCAGGCTCACTACTAAAGTATGTAACACTAGCGGTCTCCTGGACATACCTGGGGGCCGCGACCTGGTCTCAGCCTGCTCCAAGTCCATCCCCACCATCAGGGGCTCTGGTGAACAAGCAGACTGGAGCTTAGATCCCACGCCCTAGGGAACCCCAAACTGTGGACCTATAGAGCTACTTCTAGAGTCTTGACAAACAGTAAGTCAGAAGGGGTACAACCCTTAGAGGTAACATACAGGTTGTAATTTGTACACTACAAATAATATCTTCATACATTAAGATTCATTAATACATTTTTCAAAACATTTGAAAAAAAAAAGTTTGTTTCTATTATAAAATTTAGCAAACAGGTAATTGTTCTACTTCACTGATGTGCGTTGATGAGGCGGCACTGATAGGCGGCACTGATAGGTGACACTGATGAGCTGGCACTGATAGGCAGCACTGATGATGGGTACTGATAGTCGGCACTCATAGGCAGCACTGCTGGGCACTGACTGGCGGCACTGCTGGGCAAAGGTGGGTGACACTTCTGGGCACTTGTGGGCGGCACTGGTAGGTGGCTCTGCTGGGCACCGATCCTCAAGGCACTGATCATCAATGATCGATGCCGATCCCTCCTCTGACAACTGCCAGCAGTACTTTCCTCATGCTCTGACAGGGTGAGGAAAGTGCAGTCAAGACCCGGCAATTGCATTTCCTGATGACCAGCGTGTCATAGGACACGGCAATCACGGAGATCACGGGGGGCACGCAGGAGAGCGCGTTCTGGGAGGACATCATAGGACGGCCTCCCAGGACTGGCCAGCCACAGTGCAGACGTCATTTGGCTACCTGCGGTCATCAACTAGTTAAAGCAGCACTTCCCCTTTTGGGTGGAGCTCTACTTTAACTTCAGCAAGAGATAACAGTGCTATAGTATCAAGGGAGGAGTGAATGTAGGGAGTGAAACATGTTATATACTCTATAGTATCATTTCTGGTACTCTCACAGTGGGAGTATAGATACCATACACATCCCTCCTCAGCTTCTCACCCCTCCCCCATACACATCCCTCCCCAGCTTCTCACCCCTCCCCCATACACATCCCTCCCCAGCTTCTCACCCCTCCCCCATACACATCCCTCCTCAGCTTCTCACCCCTCCCCCATACACATCCCTCCTCAGCTTCTCGCCCCTCCCCCATACACATCCCTCCCCAGCTTCTCACCCCTCCCCCATACACATCCCTCCTCAGCTTCTCACCCCTCCCCCATACACACCCCTCCTCAGCTTCTCACCCCTCCCCCATACACATCCCTCCTCAGCTTCTCACCCCTCCCCCATACACATCCCTCCTCAGCTTCTCACCCCTCCCCCATACACATCCCTCCTCAGCTTCTCACCCCCCCCCCCCCCATACACATCCCTCCCCCATACACATCCCTCCCTAGCTTCTCACCCCTCCCCCATACACACCCCTCCCAGCTTCTCACCCCTCCCCCATACACATCCCTCCTCAGCTTCTCACCCCTCCCCCATACACACCCCTCCTCAGCTTCTCGCCCCTCCCCCATACACATCCCTCCCCAGCTTCTCGCCCCTCCCCCATACACATTCCTCCTCAGCTTCTCGCCCCTCCCCCATACACACCCCTCCCCAGCTTCTCGCCCCTCCCCCATACACACACCTCCCCAGCTTCTCGCCCCTCCCCCATACACACCCCTCCTCAGCTTCTCACCCCTCCCCCATACACATCCCTCCTCAGCTTCTCACCCCTCCCCCATACACATCCCTCCCCAGCTTCTCGCCCCTCCCCCATACACATCCCTCCTCAGCTTCTCGCCCCTCCCCCACACACATCCCTCCCCAGCTTCTCGCCCCTCCCCCACACACATCCCTCCTCAGCTTCTCGCCCCTCCCCCACACACATCCCTCCTCAGCTTCTCGCCCCTCCCCCATACACATCCCTCCCCAGCTTCTCGCCCCTCCCCCATACACACACCTCCCCAGCTTCTCGCCCCTCCCCCATACACACCCCTCCTCAGCTTCTCGCCCCTCCCCCATACACACCCCTCCTCAGCTTCTCGCCCCTCCCCCATACACATCCCTCCCCAGCTTCTCGCCCCTCCCCCATACACATCCCTCCTCAGCTTCTCGCCCCTCCCCCATACACATCCCTCCCCAGCTTCTCGCCCCTCCCCCACACACATCCCTCCTCAGCTTCTCGCCCCTCCCCCACACACATCCCTCCTCAGCTTCTCGCCCCTCCCCCACACACATCCCTCCTCAGCTTCTCGCCCCTCCCCCACACACATCCCTCCTCAGCTTCTCGCCCCTCCCCCACACACATCCCTCCTCAGCTTCTCGCCCCTCCCCCACACACATCCCTCCTCAGATTCTCGCCCCTCCCCCACACACATCCCTCCTCAGATTCTCGCCCCTCCCCCACACACATCCCTCCTCAGCTTCTCGCCCCTCCCCCATACACATCCATCCTCAGCTTCTCGCCCTTCCCCCATACACATCCATCCTCAGCTTCTCGCCCTTCCCCCATACACATCCCTCCTCAGCTTCTCGCCCCTCCCCCATACACATCCCTCCTCAGCTTCTCGCCCCTCCCCCATACACATCCCTCCTCAGCTTCTCGCCCCTCCCCCATACACATCCCTCTTCAGCTTCTCGCCCCTCCCCCATACACATCCCTCTTCAGCTTCTCGCCCCTCCCCCATACACATCCCTCCTCAGCTTCTCGCCCCTCCCCCATACACATCCCTCCTCAGCTTCTCGCCCCTCCCCCATACACATCCCTCCCCAGCTTCTCGCCCCTCCCCCCATAAACATCCCTCCCCAGCTTCTCGCCCCTCCCCCCATAAACATCCCTCTCCAGCTTCTCGCCCCTCCCCCCATAAACATCCCTCCCCAGCTTCTCGCCCCTCCCCCATACACATCACTCCCCAGCTTCTCGCCCCTCCCCCATACACATCACTCCTCAGCTTCTCGCCCCTCCCCCATACACATCCCTCCCAGCTTCTCGCCCCTCCCCCATACACATCCCTCCTCAGCTTCTCGCCCCTCCCCCATACACATCCCTCCCCAGCTTCTCGCCCCTCCCCCATACACATCCCTCCTCAGCTTCTCGCCCCTCCCCATACACATCCCTCCTCAGCTTCTCGCCCCTCCCCCATACACATCCCTCCTCAGCTTCTCGCCCCTCCCCCATACACATCCCTCCTCAGCTTCTCGCCCCTCCCCCATACACATCCCTCCTCAGCTTCTCGCCCCTCCCCCATACACATCCCTCCTCAGCTTCTCGCCCCTCCCCCATACACATCCCTCCTCAGCTTCTCGCCCCTCCCCCATACACATCCCTCCTCAGCTTCTCGCCCCTCCCCCATACACATCCCTCCTCAGCTTCTCGCCCCTCCCCCATACACATCCCTCCTCAGCTTCTCGCCCCTCCCCCATACACATCCCTCCTCAGCTTCTCGCCCCTCCCCCATACACATCCCTCCTCAGCTTCTCGCCCCTCCCCCATACACATCCCTCCTCAGCTTCTCGCCCCTCCCCCATACACATCCCTCCTCAGCTTCTCGCCCCTCCCTCATACTCATCCCTCCTCAGCTTCTCGCCCCTCCCCCATACACATCCCTCCTCAGCTTCTCGCCCCTCCCCCATACACATCCCTCCTCAGCTTCTCGCCCCTCCCCCATACACATCCCTCCTCAGCTTCTCGCCCCTCCCCCATACTCATCCCTCCTCAGCTTCTCGCCCCTCCCCCATACACATCCCTCCTCAGCTTCTCGCCCCTCCCCCATACACATCCCTCCTCAGCTTCTCGCCCCTCCCCCATACACATCCCTCCTCAGCTTCTCGCCCCTCCCCCATACACATCCCTCCTCAGCTTCTCGCCCCTCCCCCATACACATCCCTCCTCAGCTTCTCTCCCCTCCCCCATACACATCCCTCCTCAGCTTCTCACCCCTTCCCCATACACATCCCTCCCCAGATTATTATACAGTATTTATAAAGCGCCAATAGTTGGCTCAGCGCTGTACATTACAAAGGGGGACAGAACATGTGACGTAACAATACCAATACAATGCAAAACATGAGGGGATTGAGGGCCCTGCTCTTTCGAGCTTACAATCTAGGAGGGGGGGGGGAGTGGTGGCACAGGAGGAGATAGCTGTGGGGGATGGAGTAGTAGGAAGAGTGGAGGAGGTCAGCAGGTTAGCAGGGGGTGGGGTAGGCTTCCCTGAAGAAATGGGTTTTCAGGGTGCGCCTAAAGGAGAGGAGAGTAGGTGATAATCTGATGGGTTGGGGCAGGGAGTTCCAGAGGATGGCTGACACCCTGGAGAAGTCCTGGAGGCGAGCATGGGAGGAGGAGACCAGGGAACTAGAGAGAAGGAGGTCTTGTGAGGAGCGGAGTGTGCGTGATGGGCGGTACTTGGATATTAGGTCAGTGATGTAGTTCGGGGCAGTATGGTGGACGGCTTTGTACATCAGTGTTAGGATTTTGAATTTGATCCATTGTGCAATCGGAAGCCAGTGGAGGGATTGGCAGAGGGGGGTGGAGGCAAGTGGAGGGATTGGCAGAGGGGGGTGGTGGAGATGGAGCGGTTGGTAAGGTTGATGAGTCTGGCAGCCGTATTCAAGAACGACTGGAGAGGGGATAGCCTGTGGTGAGGCAGGCCAGTGAGGAGGGAGTTGCAGTAGTCGAGTCGTGATATGATGAGGGAGTGGATGAGCTGTTCAGTGGTTTCTGGGGTTAGGAACGTGCGTATTTTGGCGATGTTGCGGAGGTGGAGTCTGCATGTTGCGGAGGCGGAGTCTGCATGTTGCGGAGGCGGAGTCTGCACGAGTTTGTTAAAGATTGGACTTGGGGCTGGAAGGATAGGTTGGAGTCCAGAATGACACCAAGTACTCTGGCCTGTAGGGTGGGTTTGATGGTGGCGTTGTTGGATGTGACGGAGAAGTCAATGGGGGGTGGGGTCCGGGCTGGGGGGAAGACAAGAAACTCGGTTTTGGAGAGGTTCGGTTTAAGGAAGTGGAGCGACTTCCAGTCTGATATGTCGCTCAGTAGGCTTGTGATTCAGGCGGAGACCGAGGGGGTGAGGTGGGGGGTTGAGAGATAGATTTGTGTGTCGTCGGCATAGAGGTGGTAGTTGAAGCCATGAGAGTGTATGAGTTGGCCAAGGGAGGAGGTGTAGATGGAGAAGAGAAGGAGCCTGAGGACAGAGCCTTGAGGGACCCCAACAGAGAGGGGGAGTGAGGGGGGAGGTGGTAGCATTATAGGAAACGCTGAAAGAGCGTTGTGACAGGTAGGATGAGAGCCAGGAGAGAGCAGAATCTCTGAGGCCGAGGGAGTGTAGTTTTTTGAGGAGGAGGGGTGGTCAACTGTGTCGAAGGCCGCAGAGAGGTCAAGAAGTAGGAGCACTGAATAATGGCCATTAGCTTTGGCGGTTAGCAGGTCGTTGGAGAGTTTGAGTAAGGCAGTTTTGATGGAGTGTAGGGGATGGAAGCCGGACTGTAGGGGATCGAGGAGGTTGTTGTCGTTGAGGTGAGAGCTTAGGCGGGTGTAGACGAGGCGCTCGAGGAGTTTAGATGTAAATGGGAGCAGGGAGATAGGTCTGAGGTTGTTTGGGTCATTGGGGTCCAGTGAGGGCTTTTTAAGTAGGGGGGTGATGTGTGCATGTTTCAGAGGGGAGGGGAAAGTGCCGGAGGAGAGGGAGAGATTAAAGATGTGGGTGAGGAAGCGTAGGATGGAGGGGGAGGGAGGTCGTAGGAGTTGTGAGGGGATAGGGTCGAGGGGGCAGGTGGTGAGGCGGGCATCAGAGAGGATCTTGGAGGCTTCCTCGATGGTAATAAGGTCAAAGGTGCAGAGTGTTGGGGGGCTTCAGTATGAGGAATGTAGGGTGGGGTGGAAGTGGGGGTCAGAGCAGTGGTGGGGCCATGGGAGAAGGGTGATGAGGGGGTAGTTGAGTGAGGGGGAACGGGGTTGGAGGGATTTTGAGCAGCGACAAAGTCCCTGTGGGTTATGTCGAGAGAGAGTGGGGATGAGGGGGTAGCTGTGTGAGGGGGAAGGGGGTTGGAGGGATTTTGAGCAGCGACAAAGTCCCTGTGGGTTATGTCGAGGGAGAGGGGTGATGAGGGGATAGCTGTGTGAGAGGGGACAGGTTGAGAGGGCGTGTGAGTTGCGGCAATGTCCTTGCGAATTGTGTCAATCTTGTTTTTGAAGTGATTGGCAATCTCAAGGGCGGTGAGTGAGGTGCTGGGTGGAGGTGGGGGTGGCGAGAGTAGAGAGTTGAAGGTGGAGAAGAGTCGGCGAGGATTGGAGGAGAAGGCCTTGATGAGGATCAGGAAGTAGGCTTGTTTGGCTGCGTGGAGGGAGGAGGTGTAGGTGTGGAAGGCAGATTTGTAGCGGGTGAAGGCTTGTTGGGATTTGGTTTTGCACCATAGTCGCTCCAGGGCACGACTGTGTCGTTTGAGGGTTTTGGTGTGATCAGTCTGCCAGGGCTGGAGCGGTCGGGGTCTGATGTTGCGTGTGGTTAAAGGGGCTAGTGAGTCAAGGGCTGTTGACAGCGTGTTGTTATAGGCAGTCATAGCCAATTTGGGGCAGGACAGGGGGAGGATGCTGTCGTGGAGTTGATCAGCTGCAGAGTGGAGGGGGGCAGGGTAAAGGTTGCGGAGGTTATGGCTGGTAGTAGTGTGACATTTGGAGGGGTAGGCGTTGGAGGACGAGGAGATAGAGAAGGTAATCAGGTTGTGGTCAGAGAGAGGGAAGGGGGTGTTAGTGAGGTTGTGGGGAGCGCAGCGGTTGGAGAAGACAAGATCAAGGATATCACACTACACATTTTACATATCTCTGCACACACCAGAGGGAGAGGAATAACTCGAGGGCCATCATTCATGGTTCACTATATAAACTGATGACCTGTAAAGGCTTTTAAAGCGTCCCCTATGGACAATTTTTGGTACTGATGTTTGTCACCATTTCACAAGCACATGCCATTTTTAAAGCTTGACATGTTTGGTATCTATATACTTGATGCCAACCTCATCTTTCATCAAATTGGGTCATATATTGTGTTTTTCTGAACTGAAATTATTGTTAGTGTTTTTTTTACTGAAAATATGCATTTCATAGACAGCAGTGCTAATATTGTGTGATAAAAAATTTTAACCACCACCATTATATTCTCCAGGGTCTCTGCTTTCAGAAAATAAAACACAATATTTAGGGGGCTTTAAATAATCTTCTGTTCTAACAATGTGAATGTAATCATGTGCATAAACAAGCAAAATCAACTGGCAGCGAAAGACACAACAGCAACAATGTATACGATTATTATCAAATCTATAGTAGGAACTAATGGCCTAAGAAGCAAAGCCACCATATTACTCAACCACGTTCCAGCTAAACCCATCCAAGAAAGTGGATAAAAAAGATAAACGTGCTGCGCTGTTAAAACCAATAAATAAATACATATATAAACATGTAAGAAAGTGCCCACAAATATATAAAGTGACACTGTGCATCTATGTATGTGCCACTGGAATATGTGGCCAATATAAACTTGAAAGAAACACTGTGTCTAAAACATAAGTCCAGAGTGCAGGCGTGAACGAGATCTCAAATGATCTTCTGGTATCCAAAAGACACAGATTGTGGATAAGGTGAGACAATTAAAGTGAAGATTGCGCACTCACCAGATACACAACCTTATTGCGCATTTGTATGATATAATAAGGACATCAGACATCTCATCAAAAAGGTCTGGTCAGATCTGGTCAATGCCTCCTTCGCTATCCCACGGTTTGCACTTAGCCTTCCCAAATGGTAACCACTCTGCGGATGTACCTGGCTCCCACAGGAGCTCAGAAAGAAACAACAGAGGAGGCCAGTAGTGCAATATTGCCTTAGGATGTTTATTCCACACAATGGGTATGTATACAGCAAGAAAACAAATAAAATAGATTACTGACCGATTGCAAGCTGCCGCCGGGACCCCTTGTGGTGCCGGCGGTAAGGCGTCAAAACAGCTACAGCCCGACCCTGACAAGCAAGTCCAAGCAGCTCTTTGGATCTCATCTTGAGAGTTGACAGCAACAGATTCCAAATGCAAATAGCACACTTGAAATGAACTCTGGACCTTTTATCTGCTCATTGTAATTGGGATAATGAGGGAATAACACACTCCTGGCCATGGAACAGCTGAGAAGCCATTTGTCCCATTACTTTTGGTCCCTTAAGAAGTGGGAGGCATATATGCAAACTGTTGTAATTCCTACACCGTTCACCTGATTTGGATGTAAATACCCTCGAATTAAAGCTGACAGTCTGCAGTTAAAGCACATCTTGTTCGTTTCATTTCAAATCCATTGTGGTGGTGTATAGAGCCAGAAATGTTAGAATTGTGTCCATGTCCCAATATTTATGGACCTGACTGTATGTCACACTAAATATCTTATTGTGTGGCATTTCAGAAAGGCATTCGTATGATTTGATAATATTATCTATGTAATAAAACTACATATGTAACTATGCAGTACCTATAGGCATACTACAATAGTATATGTATATGCATGTATGCTATTATTTATGATCTATAGCACATTTATTATAAGATATATAAAAATAAGATATATAATATATAAAAAAGAATAAATATTAATATCCCATATCTTATAATATCTTGTAAAAATGCATATATACATGCATATATAAAATCTGTCAATTGTAAACGTATAGAAGTAAACGTATAATGATACATATAAAAACATGTAAAAAAATATAAAAATATTTATAAAAAAGACTTCGCCATGATTAGAAATCACCAGACAGATTCAATACCAAATTCAAAATCAAAACATGTTTCAAATTTTCTATGTTCATATATAAAGATATGGAATTGTAATAAATCTAAGTATGTGTAAAATTCATCAGCTGTTATCGATGAAACAATTCACATCTAGTTCTATATTCAACCCTTTTGGACGCATGGAATCCATCTGGAAAATCCATTTGTTTTCCATTTGGGACACCGCTCTCTTCTTATTAGTACCCCGCCAATGGGGTTGTACCATATCAATACCTATAAATATTAGGGATGACGGGTCTCTGTTGTGATGTGTCCTGTAGTGCATGGACAGTGAATGATCTTTATAACCCTTTTTCACATTGTTAACGTGTTCCTTAAGTCTATCTCTCAATCTTCTAGTCGTGCGTCCAATGTACTGTTTTTTACATGGGCACTGTAAGAGATACACCACGTTCTTGCTATAACAAGAAATTAAGTTCCTAATTAGAAAGGTTTTTCCTGTAGTAGTGGAGGTAAAGTTCTCAATTTTACGCTTCCTTTTTCCATTATAGGTGCATATAACGCACCTATTGCATGGATAAAAACCTCTCATATCACCAAACAAAGAGACCGCTTGTGGAGGGTTAACAATGTTCGGGGCAATCAGATTTCTCAAAGTCTGTGCCTTTCTATAGACTATTTCCGGTTTTTCTGGTAGAATTCTTGTTAAAACCGGGTCGGCCTTTAAAATCTTCCAGTTCTGGTGTATTATCTTAGATATTGTTTTATACTGCCTGGAAAATGTGGTTATAAAAGGATAGACTTTTGATGATTTTTGTGATACATTGTTAGTCAATAACACCTCTCTATTCATATGTGCCACATCTTGCATGATATGAGTGAGGTGCGTTTCCTCATATCCTTTTTCCAAAAATCTACTTTTTAGAATATTGGCTTGGGTGAAGTAGGTGTCTAAGGAGGTACAATTTCGTCTTATTCTAAGAAATTGTCCTTTTGGTATATTAGAAAGCCATGAGGGATGGTGGCAACTATTAATGGGAATATACCCATTTCTATCTGTTGTTTTAAAAAAAGATGAAGTTACAATCATACCATCCAGGTTTATCAATGTTAAATCTAAGAAGTTGACACTGGTCTTACTATATTCAAATGTTAACTTAATGTTCAGGGTATTGTTATTGAGTGTCCCAAAAAAGTTTATTAAGGCTTGTTCATCTCCTTTCCATACAAGGAGGATGTCATCAATATATCGTTTATAAAAGCACAGTTCTGGCCAATCCCTGGCATATATGACATCCTCCTCCCATCTGGTCATAAATAGGTTGGCCAGACTCGGAGCGAACTTGGCTCTCATAGCCACACCTCTTGTCTGTAGATAAAAAACACAGTCGAACCAGAAGTAGTTTCTGGTCATGGCAAAGTCTAAAAGCATTAAAATAAAACCCTGGTGTAAAACTGATAAAGTGGACTCATCCAGATAAAACCTAACAGCCTGCATACCCTCCACATGATCAATACTGGTGTATAGAGACGCTACGTCAGCGGTAACTAGAAATGTATCACTGTCTATGGAGAGGTCTCTTATATCCTGTAAAACCTGTTTGGTATCCTTTAGGTATGAGGGTGTTTTACGTACCAACAGCTGTAAGAAATAATCTATGTATTCCCCGACTCTCGAACACAGAGAACCAATCCCGCTGATGATTGGTCTTCCGGGGGGATTTTCGGGGTTCTTATGTACCTTTGGGAGAATGTACATTATAGGTAATCTTGGGGCTGAGGGGCACAGGAAATCCCTTTCTTTTTTATTTATTACGTTATCCTGATAGCCCCTAGCAATAATATCTTTCAAGGATTTCTTATATGCTACCAAAGGATTTTTTGGCAAGGGGCAATATGTATCTTTATCCCCAAGAATGTTATAGACTTCCTTAACATCATTTTCTTTACTCAGAAGTACCACTCCGCCACCTTTGTCGGCAGGTCTTATAACTAAGTCCTTCTGACTTAAGAGAGAGTCTATAGCTCTAAAAGACCCTTGATGATTCCCAGAATATTTTATTTTAACTGCTGCCAAATCCTTCAATGTCGTTTCCTTAAATGCGTTTATATAATTTTGTGATTGTGGAGGAGGATTGAACAAGGATGCATTACGCAAATTGGAATAGTTTGTTACATTTAAAGTACTCCTGGTTATAGGATTTAGGAAAAAGTGTTTTTTTTAGGGATATTGACCTAACAAATTTGTGTAGATCTATATATGTTTGGAATTTATCTAGCTTATTATCCGGTGCATATTTTAATCCCTTGTCTAGGAGATCCAAATCCTGTGTGGTTAAAGTTTTTCCACTCAGGTTAAAAATCCCCTTACCTTTCAAAACTTCCTCTTTTTAGGGTTTGTTGACCCTTTTTCCTCCCCTTTTTCCTCTGCTCGAACGCTTCTTTTGTGTGAGCTCCCTTCCTCTAAAAAATGAACCGGAGCATTATTTCTATTTCCATTCTGATGTGGTGTATTATTAGTCAATGGGGGATGGTAAGTGTTTCTATATGGTGAGGCATATTGCTGCCATCCATTGTTATTCCAAGGAATTGATAGACTGGAAGGTGCTCAATTACTTTATATGTTTTTAGTACATCCAAGAAAATGGATCCCACTTCCCCCCACCCAGGTGACTGTTGGAACTCCTTTACCTTGTGTAGATATCTCCTTCTGAGATCCTCATGATCTAATATAAATGTACAACACTCTCTGACACCAGTGTGTAGACTCCGCCTTGATCTTCCGATCGATAGTCAGCCGCCATGCAGTTCTGTTGCACCACCTTAGGTGATGGAGCCACTTCTGCTGTCAGCTCTGCTATACCATCAATGGTGTCATTGGTTATCTGATCCATGACTCCAGTACACCGGTTCATCTTACTTATCTTAGATTACTTAGATTCCCCATCCCGTCTATGAAGGGCTCACTGCATAAAACATCTCCACTCCAGAGAAAATGTTTCTTCTCACCGGAAGGCCAGGGGAGTATTGGGAGAAATTGAGGCTTTCCCTTACAGATATGGGGGAGGGGCAACATAACCTAAAGTACAGCTATGGGTGGAATTGAAGGGAAGCCATTTTAGGGTGCTCCTTCCACACAAGAAGCAATGTATATGAAGGACTAGGAATCCATTGGACCAATGGGGATTAAACATTCTGCAATACAATGAGACACCATGAAATGTTACTGGCCTCTGATTGGCTCTCCTATTGTTAGTGAAGTGAGACTCTCCTTGTCGATGTTATTAATGAAAAGAAACCATGTGAAATGTTTCCCCCAAATCCAAAAAGTTGACCCCCCCTGGGTAGGTAGCCATCCTACTATTACTAAAAACGAAAAAACTAGTAGTTAGGAATCAATATAAAGCACTTTATACTGTTTTTAATTGAATATATATATATATATATATATATATATATATGTACGTATTTTTTATTTTTTCTATTTTTTGTATATGCATTTTGTAATAAATTTTGGATTAAACCTTATTGTTAAAAGTAAATGTGACCGACTTCCCTGTTGCCAATTACATGCACAGTCTATATAGCCGACGTATACAGGGTTGTTAAACAGTGGATATAACAGTTACATGTTTTCACACAAACAACATCACAATTAGCAACATTGTCTCAATTTGATCAATACAGCTGTCCGTAATGATAGCTATAAAGGTTTGGCCCCAAAAAGATGGCCGCGACCATACATACTTCAAGAAAATGGCGCCAAACTATTATAAAAGAAGTCCATGCAAGGTGATTGTCCTATCACATCCCCCGGAAGAAGCCACGTGACCCTGTGGCGCAACGCGTTGGGGAGGGGCTTTGACGTCACCACGACAACCCAACTTCAGTAACGGCGGGTATAGACAGTGTGTGTAGACACACGGAGGAAGCCTGTCACATCCGCATTTAGCGGTTTTATCTATTACAAAGCGCATTGAAATTATTGACATGTGAGGTCATATAGAGGGCATTAAATAAATCTTTTTATTAAAACGATAAGGCACCAAATATCTCTTCTTTCTTCCACTATACTAACGAGGAGAAAAATAGGGAGATGGAGCCACATCCAGCATCAGAAGGAAGCAGAGATCATCATGTCCATACAAGCACATTAGAAGTGACCAATCCAGGAAAACCCAGGGGAGGTCCAAAGGATCTCATCAATACAAACCTCTTAAAAGCTGTGTCAGCCCAGCAATAGGCTAACAAGAAGGTGAGCCCATAAAAGGGTCAATATTCAAGCAAGGATTTATTTCTACAGTTCCTTATATACAGCAATTACTATTGTGGACACGAATAGAATACTCCGCTATTATTCATAGACTTTGGACACCATTTCATTTCTAGATTCTTTTTCATCTTTTCATTTTCAAAATTTTGTGATTATATTTAATTTATGTTTTTTATTTTTACTTATGTTTTATATATTTTTCTATTATTCATATTTATTATTCATTTCTTATTTAAAAACAAAAATTCACACATATATATCCAGAAAATCTTTTTGCTGTACTTTATAAGGATTTCTCTTATTTTTTCATATGTGAATTATTCATGATAAAATCCAGCCAGTGTTTATTAATAACAATCTAATATATAATTTATATAGATATACCTTATTGTAGGGGCGCGGCCCTATCTATTAACTTACATTTTATCATCCTACTATTCCTGATATGAGTTTGTAGTCCCTGCTACTACAGGAAACATGCGGGCGATCATTTACACCTTTTACAGCAGGACAGTAAATATCAGAACACAATTCAAACATCAGACCAACAGCAGGAAGTCTGCTAACTGAATGTGTAATGCAATCTGTCATTAGCATTCCCAGAGTTCCCTCTGCAACATAGTTGTATCAGCTGTTGGTCCTGTCTGTAGATCTGTTATTTTCCCACCTTCTGTAACAGGGTGACAACCCTGACCATTCTGCAGGAACATTACACAGCAGCGTTGTCACCCTGTACAGGGAAGTCTTAGATAGATTATAAGTAAGACACACAACAAGTAAAGACCAACTTCAGCTAACGCTTCTACAGCAGTTACAGCAACAGGTTCTCTATAAGGTCCAACCCCCCATATGAATGACAACTGACAGTTGTGAGCACCCCCAGCAGTGTTATAGGATTTGCCCCAACCCCTCCAACTGCCATTTTTCCCAAAAGACTTGGCCTTCTACAGGAAGTACAAAAAATATCTACTGGGAGGGACAACAAAAAAATAAAACAATAGGAGACTCGGAAAAACAAAGCCTGCTCTGCTAATGACAGATTTCATTATTAATGTCATTATTGATGTTGCCCATAGTTACACTTTGGTGTCAACGTTGTAATATTTCCAGGGAGAAGAAGTTTTCTTTACAAACTTTACACCAAAAAGAGATGTGTGCACTCAGAGTGATTATTGTGAACCCCAATCAGAGGAATGTCAGTCCCCCGGAAGAAGTGGTAGGAATATGACCGCACACTCAGCACTTTGTAAGTTCAGATCTCTGGCAGTTGTATTGTGTGATTAGTCTATGGAGAGGAGTAATAGCTGGAAAGAGAAAACATGGAACAAGGATTTCTGATCTTCACCTGATGGAATCCCATTTGGCAGAACCACATGGAACACAAGTGGCCAGCTGGGCTTACGTTTTACTGCTGAATACATCCCCTAAATCAGCAGTAACTCAGTATTGGAAGGCCTGCATCAGCTTGGGATGTTGTTTTCTCACTGAACAGAGACTTCTTTCTAGCTGGTGTCACAGACACAGACCTGCCTGAAAGGTTGTCACCCATGAGATGATATCCTACAACCTCACAAACACCCCCTTTCCTCTCTATGATCACAATCTCATCACCTTCACAGTCTCCTCATCTTCAAACACTTATCCCTCCAATCAGCAATCACCTGCAGAGACCTTCACAACTTGAACCCTTCTCCTTTCCACTCTGCAACTGACCAACTCTATGACAGAATCTCTCCCCTGTCCTGCACTGACCTGGCCACTGCTGTCTACAACAGTTCACTTTCATCCACATTAGACTCACTTGCACCTCTAACCACACGAAGCATCAGGCCCCGACCATTACAACCTTGGCAGACTGACAACACCAGAGATCTTAAACGACATAGTCGTGTGCTGGAGCGAATGTGGCGTAAAACCAAATCTCACCAAGCATTCACCCGATATAAATCTGCTTTCTTCACATGCAATTCCTCCCTCCATGCTGCCAGACAAACCTACTTTGTCACTCTCATCAATACCTTGTCATCCAGTCCTCGTCGTCTCTTCTCTACTTCTAACTCTCAGCTTTCTCCACCTCCACCCAGTACCTCACTCACTGCTCACGAGATTGCAAATCATTTCAAAAACAAGATTGATGCAATTCGTAGGGGCATCTCCACTGCACAGACATCCATCCCACTTAGCATACCTTATACTAAACCTCTCTCAACACTTTCCTCTTTTGACCTTCCTACTACCAAAGAGGTCACTAAGGTTTTCTCAGAAGCCCGTCTCACTACCTGCCCCCTGGATCCTGTCCCCTCACAACTACTACGGTCACCCTCTTCTTCCATCCTATGCTCCCTCACTCACATCTTCAATCTCTCCCTCTCTACTGGTGTCTTCCCCTCCCCTCTAAAGCATGCGCACATCACTCCAATACTTAAAAATCTCTCGCTGGACCCCACCAACCTGAACAACTTAAGACCTATCTCCCTGCTGCCATTTACCTCTAAACTATTAGAACTCTTAGTCTACAATCGCCTGCTCCCATCTCACCGACAACAACCTTCTCGAACCTTTACAGTCTGGCATTCCCTCACTCCACTCCACTGAAACTGCCCTACTAAAACTCACTAATGATCTACTAACTGCTAAAACCAATGGCCACTACTCCGTACTCATCCCAACCAATGGTCACTACTCCGTACTCATTCCAACCAATGGCCACTATTCCGTACTCATCCCAACGAATGGCCACTACTCCGTACTCATCCCAACCAATGGCCACTACTCCGTACTCATCCCAACCAATGGCCACTACTCCGTACTCATCCCAACCAATGGCCACTGATCCTTACTCTTACTACATGACCTCTCTGCAGCTTTTGATACGGTTGACCATCCCTTCCTCCTCAAAAAAACTCCACTCTCTTGGCCTCCAAGACTCTGCGCTCTCCTGGTTCTCCTCCTACCTATCACAGTGCTCATTCAGCGTTACCTTTAACTCTGCCTCCTCCTCTTCACTTCCTCTTTCTGTAGGGGTCCCTCCAGGTTCTGTCCTTGGACCCCTACTCTTCTCCATCTACACCTCCTCCCTTGGTTACTTGATAAACTCCCATGGCTTTAAGTACCATCTCAATCCTGATGACACACAAATCTATCTTTCTACCCCTCACCTCACCCCTTCAGTCTCCTCCACACCTCACCCCTTCAGTCTCCTTTCGCATTACTACCCTACTAAGTGACATATCGGCATGGATGTCACTCCACTTCCTCAAACTCAATCTTTCCAAAACTGAGCTCTTAGTATTGCCCCCAGCCTGTGCCCCCTTCCCTGACTTCTCCATCAAGATCAATAACACAACCATCAGTCCCTCCCCTCATGCCAGGGTGCTAGGTGTAATCCTAGACTCCCATCTGTCATTTCAGCCCCAAATCCAATCACTGTCCAAATCTTGTAGACTTCACCTCCACAACAGCTCCAAGATATGGCCGTTCTTAACCTCGGAAACCACTAAGCAACTTATTCACTCCCTTGTTATATCACGCCTCGACTATTGTAACTCCCTCCTCACTGGCCAACCTCATTGCAGGCTATCCCCTCTTCAGTCTATCATGAATGCTGCTGATATCATCCACCTTACAAAACATTCTGTATCAGCCATCCCTATCTGCCAATCCCTCCACTGGCCTCCACTCAGTGTCCTCCAGTTCTCTCTGCCAATCCCTCCACTGGCCTCCATTCAGTGTCCTCCACCAATCCCTCCACTGGCCTCAATTCAATGTCCTCCATCCCCCTCTGCCAATCCCTCCACTGGCCTCCATTCAGTGTCCTCCACCTCTCTTTGCCAAACCCTCCACTGGCCTCCACCCTCTCTACCAATCCCTCCACTGGCCTCCACTCAGTGTCCTCCACCCCTCTCTGCCAATCCCTTCACTAGCCTCCACTCAGTGTCCGCCACCCCTCTCTGCCAATCCCTCCACTGGCCTCCACTCAGTGTCCTCCACCCCTCTCTGCCAATCCCTTCACTGGCTTCCCATTGCTCAACGGAGAAAATTCAAAACACTAACAATAACATATAAAGCCATTTATAACTCTGCCCCAAATTACATCACCGATCTTGTCTCCAAATATCACCCAAACCGTACTCTCCGCTCCTCGCACGACCTCCTGCTCTCTAGCTCCCTTGTCTCCTCCTCCCATGCTTGTCTCCAGAGCTTCCCCCATCCTCTGGAACTCTCTACCCCAATTTATCAGACTATTGCCTACTCTGCTCACTTTTAGTTGATTTCTGAAAACCTATATCTTCAGGGAAGCCTATCCTGCCCTCAGCTAATAATGGAATCTTTTACTCTTCCAACCAGTCCATCCCCCACAGTTACTACCTTTTGTACCACTAGCCCCTCCCTCCTAGATTGTAAGCTCTGAGGAGCAGGGCCCTCCTATCCCTCTTGTATTAAACTGTATGCTTACTGTATTGTCTCCCGTTATATTGTAAAGCGCTGAGCAAACTGTTGGCACCATATAAATCCTATATAATAACAATAATAATAATATCAATGAGAGATGAAATATGGAAAGAAGTCATTGATAATGGGAGAGGAGATGGAACAGGTAATGGGAGGAGTGGACAAGGTGGGCTTAGCTGGAGACCTCAAGCCTGGCTGATCATGTATCAATAGTCAGAAGAACCTGGAATGGACTCTCCCACTGAGGCTTCAGAGACTTGGTAAGATAATAGACCCCATCCTAGTCTCTGGTACTGAGGCAGTGTTGGTCATGTATTACCTCAGGATCCAGAAATGAAGAAAATGCTTGGAAACACAACTCAGTTGGTGTATCATGAAAATGCATTGCATGTTCATTCAAAGCTCCATGATAAAAATGAGAATCATGAGGGAAGCTGTTCAGTTATTGATGCTTATCTTAAAACAAATTGTCAAGCGATAAAATATTCAAATCCCTTCTAGTTGTGTATTGATGGAGATAAGCACTAAACTCAGTTCATCCAATCATTACATTCCAGTTTGCTCAGATTTTAGTTTGTTTCTCTTAAAGTAACATTTTATCTTCTCCCTTCTTCTTTAGCTTGTGGACTGACATTGGGGATGTGAAACTAACTTGTGACACCTGAAACTTATTTAATATTCCTTTTTTCCAGAATATAATCTATGATGAAATTTGTGAATCCTCCGGTGATAGATTAGACCGGCATTAACTGAAAAAGTTTTGTCACATTGAGAGCATTAAAATGGCTTCTCTCCAGTGTGAATCCTCTGGTGTGCGATAAGATATGACTTCCGTGTAAAAGCTTTATCACATTCAGAACACTGATATGGCTTCTCTCCACTGTGACTCCTCTGGTGTCTGATAAGATCTGACTTCCGTGTAAAAGCTTTATCACATTCAGAACACTGATATGACTTCTCTCCAGTGTGACTCCTCTGGTGTGTGATAAGATGTGGCTTCCGTGTAAAAGCTTTATCACATTCAGAACACTGATATGGCCTCTCTCCAATGTGAATCCTCTGGTGTGTGAGAAGACTTGACTTATGAGTAAAAGCTTTATCACATTCAGAACACTGATATGACTTCTCTCCAGTGTGAATCCTCTGGTGTCTATTAAGATGTGACTTCACTGTAAAAGCTTTATCACATTCAGAACACTGATATGGCTTCTCTCCAGTGTGAACTCTTTGGTGTATTATAAAGTATCTCTTGCTTGTAAAAGTTTTGCCACATTCAGAACAATGATATGACTTCCCTCCATTGTGAACCTTCTGGTGTGTGATATATTTTCTCTCCATTGTAAAATCTACAAACAAGTAGTTTGAAATGACTCCTCTTATGTATACTTGGGTTGGACTTTATTGTAAAGCCATTGTCACTTCCAGAACACTGAAATTACTTTTCTCCCACTGGATCAATGTGGAAGAGGATCCAAACCATGACTTTTAGAACACAGATATGACTTGTATCCCGTGTGAATCCTCCAGTGAACTGCAGTAAAGACTTTCAGTCAATTAAGACATACGTGTTTTATTTTCCATGTGACTCAGCTGTATTCATGAAGACCAAAATGTCCCAAAAACCTGGTTCATCAATCTACCTGTAGAGAAAGAAAAAAGAATTGTATATAAAGGGCTACATAAAGTTGCTTTCTATTTTTAATGTTCATTACTAAACATATCTTATGAATAGAAAGAATATGTACAGCATTATCTACAGTATTTTTTTAATCAAATAGATTTTATTAAGAAAGTTTCTAAGTGCGCACAGTATTCCCAACATTCAGCCCAGACAATGGAGTCATACATTCTCACGTATAGGCAGTTGTGGCACTGTTACAGATCATACAGAACAATAACTTGCTTTGTCTATGGTGTCACTTTTACCTTTTATAAACAAATGAACAGAGAAAAGAAGAAACAACCTAGAACAATTCAGCTGTACACGGCAAGTAACTCCCCCCAGTACATACATAGATAGCTGACACCGATCAATGAGGCCTGTGTCTCCAGGATCATACCCCAAGTATGGGTCTCCAATGTAGTTACCATTCAGTAGGATACAACTGGCCGTTCTCCTTCTATGGGGCTAAAAGAGATCAGATTTTAAAAGCCTATGAAGAACTAACCAGGAGTGAGCAAGGAGTATCCAGCCAGTTCTGCCAGACATACATCTCCTGGGGGAATTACAATGTTGGTAAGTTTGTTTTTCACATGTTAATGTGGAGATCACCTGCTCAATTCACTGTTGTCTGCTGGGAGTTTGAGATGATAGCCAAGATCGGGATATTTTTTATGGTCAATAAACAGCAGCCTCACTATTGCTATATGACTTGTAATAGGAGGAGGTGTAAATAATTCCTCCTCTATTGACACCAAGAGGCACACCTGAGGTATATTGAACACCAACATTATAACACTGGTCATATCGTTCCACTTTTTGAATATCTCCAAAACATGTATCAAATCCCTGACATCACCGCTACAAGTGGGGTCAAAGGGGAAATCCCTCCTGTCCTAGCTGAACAATTGAGCTGGGGTCCTGAAAGCTCTATGCAAAAGAAATGACTGAGTTTCTGTGAAGAGGACAGAGAGATGAGAGGTATGGAGGTCACAATCACCTCCCACCACTCTCTCTTATTTTCTCTGTTTCCCATTTCTTTCTATAATTCTTCGGTAAGAGTCAAAAGACTGGAATATATATATGAAAGATCATGCCTTTCCCACTGGTGCCATCTGAAGCCCATTAACAAGTGTGAGAGTGATGTGAAATCTGTATCTGATGGAAGTAGCAATCGATGGATGGGATCTAATGTGTCTACTAAGTCCCACCTGGTAAGATGCTGAAGTTGGGCAGCTATAAAATAAAGTCTAACATTTAGTATTGCTAGGCCTCCTTGGTCTTCACCATACTGTAGAGTAGGGAGTTTGATTCTAGCTGACGGCTTCTTCTAAATGAGTTCCCCAAACTGGGAGTCTATACTGGAGTCTATACTTACGAGGTGTCCACATGGGAGAATTGTGGAGTATATAGAGGAATTGTGGGGTCCATATCTTCTCTTGTTCATAGATGTTATTGGAAAGAGATAATAGTTTTACAAGGAGCTCATAAAGTTGATTGCAGGACTCAACAGTGTCAGGGAAGATCACCGCGGCACAGGAATCTGCACATGCGCAGGATCCTGACAAGGCATACAGGAAGGCGGGCACTAGGACCCAGGCGCACCTGTCACCAATGACGGCACTGGGCAGGCACTAGGACCCAGGCGTGCCTATCGGTGCCGGGCGGGCTATTTAAACGGGCCACTGCAGGATCCAAATTGCCGTATGGTCTTATTCCTTTGCCTGTGATTCCTGACTCTCAGTTGTTTCCTGTTGCCGAACCCAGCCTGCTCCTGACTACCATTGACCTTCTCCTTCCCTGACCCCTGGATTGTCTCTGGATATTCTTCTGCCTGCTCCTGGTCATTCTGACCTCCTGTTGCTGAACCTGGCCTGTGACCCGACTATGCTTCTGCCTGCTGCTCTGGTCTGCTCTGTCTTTTCGGACACCAAACCCTGCCCGCCTGACTCCGCTACCTGCCACATGGATGCATCTGCATCCTGCTCTGATCTGCTCTGCCTTTTCACATCAGGCTCACTACTAAATTACGTGACACTAGAAGTCTCCTCTACCGCAGCTGGGCATACCTTGGGGCCACAACCTGGTCTCAGCCTGCTCCATGTCCATCCCCACCATCAGGGGCTCTGGTGAAAAAGCAGACTGGGGCTTAGACCCCGCACCCTAGGGAACCCCAAACTGTGGACCTATAGAGCTACCGCTAGAGTCGTGACAGTACCATACGGCCATGTCTGAGCCTGGAAGAGGACCTTCTCCCCTGGATGAGATATGTCATCATTTGACCGCACTTACCCAGGCTGTTAAGATCTTACAGGATGGATATGCACATTTGGAAGAACGTATCCAAACCTTGGCTACACCCGCTTCTGTACCAACAGATCCGGCTACTTCTCCCTCTAGATGCTATCACCGCCCCACTGTTTCCTCTCATACTGGGCCTTCCTTGGCTACGGGGCACACGAACCTCAAATTAACTGGAAGTCGGGCTCGATCCAATTTCCCTCTTCTTACTGCCAGGAACATTGTTTGCCCAAGGTATCCTCAGGTCCACCTACCCTACTGTGCATGGACTCTGATACAGAACTCTTTCAAACAATTCCTCCAGCTTACCATGACTATCTTGATGTATGCAGTAAACGGGGAGCAGATATATTTCCTCCTTATCGATCCTATGACTGTCCGATCGATTTGCTTCCCAGGTCTGAAATTTCCATTGGGCGGATCTTCCCCTTATCTGAATGGGAACTAGGAGTTCTAAAGGAATATATCGAGGAGAATCTTCAGAAAGGGTTCATTTGGCCCTCCACTTCACCAGCTGGAGCAGGAATATTCTTCGTAGAAAAAAAGGACAAGTCCTTGCTGCCCTGCGTGGATTATCGGAAACTAAATAAGATTACCGTTAAGAACCGGTATCCCCTTCCCTTGGTTCCTGAACTATTCCAGAGACTCAAGACTGCCACTATCTTCACCAAGTTGGATTTGAGAGGGACATAAAACCTGGTCCACATACGGGAAGGGGATGAATGGAAAACGGCCTTCCGCACCCGTTTCAGCCACTTTGAATACCTGGTCATGCCATTTGGGTTATGCAACGCGCCTGCTACTTTCCAACATTTCATTAATGACATTTTCAGAGATTACCTGGATGTTTTTGTTGTCATCTACCTGGATGATATATGTAAATCCTCCTGCGCTTCTATGTCTCCTAGGATGAGTAAAAGGAACAGCCGCTCACATCCAAATCTCACCTTAAGATAGAACTAATAAATCTAATATATAAATGATGTAGCGCTGTAATAACTCATGAGTATGGTTATAAACATATCACTCTACTGACATCCAAAAGATAGCAATTGTGACATATATAAGTGATGTGTGCAATATAGAATACACTTATATATGGTTGTACTTCTCTACGGTTGGTGAATCACAGGATTCCCAAACATCATACTTATGAGCATCCTACCATTGCCTGACTAAAGAGGAATAGAGGAAGGAGGAGGAGAGAGTATAGAAGGTGGTGGAGTCATTTCTGGCCTGGAGGAATCGTGTAGGATCCAGGGTGATCCAAGAGGCTTATTTGGCCCCTGTGGGTCGCAGGGGGAAAGTGAGCGGGCACGCCTGCCATATAGGAGTACTTCTCACTACCTGCACTGGCACAGCAGCACATGGTGTGATCATTGCATTGTGTGGATTTGTGAGACACAACTTGACACCGAATATAGTGGACTTTTTATCACCATTGTTTATATAAGTCACTTATCTGATGATGCATAACCCTGTATAGGGAAGCACTGTGTGACAATGATGATATGATCACTTGTTTATGATCACTTGGATATTTATAAGTGTATTCTATATTGCACACATCACTTATATATGTCACAATTGCTATCTTTTGGATGTCAGTAGAGTGATATGTTTATAACCATACTCATGAGTTATTACAGCGCTACATCATTTATATATTACATCTACCTGGATGACATTCTGATTTTCTCCGCATCTCTGGAGGTACACCGAGACCATGTGAGATGCGTTCTGGGACGGCTTCGCCAGCATGGACTATATGCTAAGGCAGAGAAATGCAACTTTGAGCAACAGAGCATTCCATTCCTGGGCCTGATCATCTCTACTGCCGGAATTGCAATGGATCCCCAAAAGATCACAGCAATTTTGGAATGGCCGGTACCCTCAGACAAAAAAGGAGTTCAGGGGTTCATCGGATTTGCAAATTTCTACTGGAAATTCATTAAGAACTTTTCGGGCCTCATTTCACCTATCACTCACCTCACCAAGTTAGGAGTCCACTTCCATTGGACCCCAGAGGCGCAAACGGCTTTTGAGACAGTGAAGAAATTATTCACAGCAGCCCCCATCTTAAGCCATGCAGACTCCTCTCTTCCTTACATCTTGGAAGTAGATGCGTCCTAAAACGCAGTAGGGGCAGTTCTTTCACGAAGGAAAGGCCTGAAGGAACTAATGCATCCAGTAGCCTTCTTCTCTAGGAAACTTACCTCAGCTGAAAGGAACTACGACATTGGGGACCGAGAACTCTTGGCAATAAAGACAGCACTGGAGGAATGGAGATACCTGCTGGAAGGGGCCATACATCCAATTCTGATATATAGCGATCACAAGAATTTAGAATATTTAAGGACTGCTAAACGTCACAAACCACGCCAGGCTAGATGAGAACTGTTTTTCTCCAGATTCATTTTTCACATCACCTACAGGCATCACATCCAAAAACACTAAACCAGATGCGCTTTCACGTATGTTCGAGGATCCAAAAGAATCTCCAAAACCGGACACCATTCTACCAGCAGGGAATTTCTTGCTATTAAAGTCTGAACTTCGGGGGCGCATGCGCGGCCAGGGACGATGGCGGCTGCATTTTAGCTGAGCTCCGCTCATCCCCGGCCAGCATGGACTCACCTGATACGCGCCACTGCTTCCCTGCTAATAAGGGTGAGTCACACCCACTTGGCACCCGGCCCGGCTCCAGGGAGAGACCTGTATGGGGAAGATAGGGCGCTGGAAGCCCCCCTTCCCGTAGCCACCGGATTCGCGGCCCTCGCCGCTCTGGCGGTTCCTGTCCAGGCCGCAATCCCCAGCCTCCAGTATGCCCAGGAACCCAGGGAGAGATCCCGGCCCCCCGGTGGTCACGGAGGGTACTGCACCTTCATGCCTGTCAGCTTCCATGCCTGCCTCTGCCCTGACTCAGCCCCAGATGGAGGACTCTGATCCCCATAATAAAACTGGGGATCCCCAGCATATAACTGGGGAGAATACTCTGCATCGGGAAATCATCCTCCCTCCACCCAGATATCTCAGCAAACCATACCGTCTCCTTCCCTCACACTTTCAGCGCTAGATGACAAGCTGCAAATTTTTCTGCGCAATATTACCGCATCCATATCCACTAAAATTGGAAAGCTGGCATTAGATCTCAGAGGGGAAATAACTCAGATTGGAAACCGCACGGATAAATTGGAGACTGAGTTTGATGATTTGGTGCAATACGTTCATGTTTTGGAGGAGGATAACGCATATTTGAAGCATTCCATGTCCCAAATGCAGCTCCAGCAAGAGGATTTAGAAAACAGGGAACGGCGCCAAAATATCCGTATACGCGGTATGTCCAAATCAATCGCTGATGCGCAATTGCACCGTCACCTTCTGTCCTTCTTTAGCGCAACTGCTCCATTGGTTCCGGAAACAGACTGGCGAATGGACAGGGCTCATCGCTCACTGGGCCCAAAACCTGTCGAAGGCACCAGACCACGTGACGTCATAGTTAGCTTCCACTTTTTTCAAAGCAAAGAAGCCTTATTATCAGCTGCTCGCCACAAATCATCTCTGGAATTTAAAGGTGACAGACTCCAACTCTTCTGCGATTTGTCTCCGACTACCTTGGCCAAGAGGCGAGCCCTGAAGCCGCTCACCACACACCTTCAACAACATCATGTCCTTTACCAATGGGGGTTTCCTTTCCGGTTGGTCGTAACTAGGGATAATACCAAAGTCGTGCTTCGTGATCTTCATGAGGCGGATTCCTTCTTAAAGCGCCTGGGACTTCCACCTTTGCCTGAAGATGTGTCCCCTCTGCCACCAACTCCGTCTCGTCCATCCGCCACCCCCAACAA
Source organism: Staurois parvus (assembly GCF_062004578.1). Classification (NCBI taxonomy): domain Eukaryota; kingdom Metazoa; phylum Chordata; class Amphibia; order Anura; family Ranidae; genus Staurois; species Staurois parvus. The sequence goes on from NW_028318203.1 coordinate 459,007, forward strand.
GATCTGGACTCCAGTCCGCGGAGGTCGGAAGAGACTCACACGTACCCCACAGCGTCCACGTCACCCTCAGTAGATCGATCCGTCTGTATGATGATTCTCTGGGGTGCCCTTCCGATGTGTTTCCGGTGATGATCCTTCCTTCCTGGGTTTTTTACATAATTTTTTTTCTTTTCGGGTTTCTCTTTTCTGTCCAGCCGAACCATTGTTGGGTGCATTTTCTCACTTCTGTTTTATCTGGCCGGGCATGACAATTTTTCTGATGTCTTGGTTGTCATGCTGCTCCCGAATTTGTCTAGCCATAGGCCTAGACGACTTGGGCCAATTGGTTGTTCCCGAGTTTATATCCTCACGGATACTTATGTCAATTTCTATGTTTACACCTTTCTGTGTTACTTTATTGTTTTTTGTTTTTTTTTTCTATTGCATCGATGGTATTTCATTTCTTTTTTATGCTAACACATTTGCTTCAATTTTTGTTATTTTATAATGGCTTTGAGGTTTCTGTCGTATAATGTCAAGGGCCTCAACTCCATTCAAAAAAGGTGGATGGCTTTGAGGGAATTTCGATCCTCAGGAGCAGACATTATTTTTGTTCAAGAGACCCATTTCAAATCAGCTGGCTCCTTTCGTTTTGCCTTGAGATTTTTTCCCCAAGCCTATTCGGCCTTTGATCCCCCCGGGAAGGCTGAGGTGGCAATTTTGATTGGGTCGCACTGCTCCCTTCGGATTGTTTCCTCCAAAGTTGACCAAAAAGGTTGTTTCATTATTCTGGAATGTATGCTGGGTAACACTCCCCTTGTTCTGTTGAATTTATACGCCCCCAATACGGGTCAATTGCAATTTATTTTCCAAACACTCGCTGCTTTAGACTCTTTTTTCACTTCGCATGTGATTGTGGGGGGTGATTTTAATTTGATTTTTTTCCCCCATAAGGACAGGAAAATTCTTTTTGAGTCCACACCCTCGAAGTGGCAATGCTCCGCTTCAAAATCCTTTCGTAGACTGATAAGGGAGCATCGTCTCTTCGACGCCTGGCGGATTAAACACCCCAACCATAAACAATTTACTTTCTACTCCACCCCTCACCGTAGCTTCTCCCGCTTAGATCATTTTTTCATCTCTGCCCCACTGCTTCCACTCTTGGTCTCTTCTGAAATTAACCCCATTACCTGGTCTGATCACACCTCTCTGACTTTAAACCTTTTCTTTTCTCCCGCTATACCCAAACCATGTCATTGGCGCCTTAATGAGACCTTCCTCTCCACAGATCATCTTAGGGATGAATTGTCTCGGGGACTTGATACCTATTTTACCCTCAATGTTGGCTCCGTAGCCTCTTCCTCTATTTTATGGGAGGCCCATAAGGCGGTATTTCGGGGACTCTGTATTTCTATGGGTTCTCGTTTAAAGAAATCTGCGGCACGTGCTAAGGCCTCTCTTGTGCATCAACTATTTTTGGCGGAGCGACGGTTGATGGCCAAGCCGTCCATTTCTGGGCTCCGGAAGGTAACATTTTTACGTGACCGAATTAAAACCCTCGACTCCAGTAAGGCTGCACAATCCCTTCTGTGGGTTAAACAGAAATTTTATGAATTTTCCAACAAACCCCATCGTATGTTAGTCAATCGACTTAAAGCTCAGTCTCCTTCCACGATGCCTGATCTTTTAATCCAACCAAACGGCAGCCCTACCTATGATCCTCAGGTCATGGCAACCCTTTTTGGCTCCTACTATGAGAAACTGTATAACTTTTTGATCCCAGACCTTCACCCGCCTCTCACACAGTTATCCTTTGACAATTTTTTTGATTCCTTGTCATTTCCGAAACTATCACCCTCAGACATTGCCATTCTTAATGCTGACATTACGATAGAGGAATTACTTGATACAATTAAACATCTCCCTTCTCGTAAGGCCCCGGGTCCGGATGGTTTACCCTACACCTATTATAAATCCTTTATTGGTATCCTGGTGTCAAGGTCCTACCTTTTCCCTGAGGTTATGTTACTCCATGTGCTGGCGTCCATCTTGGATTCTGCTGTGCATGATGGGAATCCTTTTTATGCCTTCAGGTCTCTGAGGTCCACCCCCCAGAGGGGTGTGGCTGATGACATATAAGCCTGTGGCCCGCACATGCTCTTTGCACTTGTGTCTTGTGTCTTTGTGTTACTATTACTCTGTTCTGACTCTCGTGACTCTCCTGGTATTCTGATTCGGCTTGTGACTTGACTATTCTTTGTATTCTCCTTTGATCTGACCCTCTGTTGCTGAACCCGGCTTGTGACCTGTGATTCTCGTCTGCTGTCCTGTACTGTTTTGTCCTGTTGTTGTTGACCCTGGCCTGTCTGACTACTCTTTTGATTCTTCCACCAGCTACACGCCATTGGCGGCGGCCATTACTGCAGCTGAGGTGTCTCGGGGGCCGCGACCTGGTTCCTGGCTGCGTCAAGTCCATCCCCACCATCAGGGGCCCTGGTGAAGGGCAGCCTGGGACTTAGACTCCGCGCCCTGAAGGACTTTGGTCTGTGGGTGGTGGTTGTCAGCCAGTGCGTTACATTGTTAGGCCTGCCTGTCCGTTCCTCGGCTCCTGCCCTGACACCTGGCTCCCCATCTCCTTTCTCTTTACAGAAATCTTTTTAAGGGGGTCACACCCCAGACTGAATTTTCACGAGCCTATATCTCGGTTATCCCTAAACCCGATAAAGATCCCTCTATTGTAGACAACTACCGTCCGATTGCCCTACTTAATTCCGATTACAAGATTTTCACAAAAATTTTAGCCAACCGACTGTCCGGAATTATTTCCAAACTCATACATAGGGACCAAGTGGGCTTTGTGCCTTCCAGACATGCTGCGGATAACACCAGGAGATCTATTGATCTGGTTAATCGATCCTCCACCCCTGCTGTGTTACTGAGCTTGGACGCTCAAAAAGCTTTTGACCGGTTAAGTTGGCCCTACATGTTTATGGTTTTGGAGAGGTTTGGTTTCCGGGGTCCATTTGTAGCAGCCTTGAAGGCCCTTTATTCTTCCCCATTTTCGCAGGTCAGATTAGCATCTTTTCTTTCACTCCCTTTTCAGATGTCAAATGGCACACGTCAGGGTTGTCCACTCTCCCCTCTGCTGTTTATTCTTTGCCTGGAGCCACTGGCCACAGCCATTAGGTCGAATCCGGATATTCGCGGGATACATTCCCATACCCATGAGTACAAATTATCGCTGTTTGCAGACGACATCCTCCTCACACTCACGAGTCCCTATACTTCTTTACCGATTTTGCATCAGATCTTGAAACAATTTGGGGCTATTTCAGGTTACAAAGTTAATACGTCTAAAACTGAGGCACTCCCAATTCACGTCCCACCTGTCACATTATCCTTGCTTCAGGAAGCCTTTCCCTACCGGTGGTGTACCCATTCTTTAAAATATTTAGGTACTAATCTTACTTCCTCTTACCAATCCATATACGAGGCCAATTTCCCTCCACTATTTATAGCAATTTCTCGCTCTCTGAAACGATGGGATGCCTTGCCCATCTCTTTCCTAGGATGCATTAACGTATTAAAAATGACAGTGTTGCCTAAACTTTTGTACCTGTTTGCGACCCTCCCCGTTCCCGTTCCTATGTCCAAACTTCACTCTCTTCAGAAATCTTTCCTGCATTTTATTTGGCACAACAGGCGGCACAGGATTGCACGTTCTGTTTTGCTTTCCCCACGATCTAGGGGGGGCTTGGGGGCCCCGGATATTATAACATATTACTACGCAACTCATCTTCGTTTTCTCATGTCATGGTCTTCCCATCATCCTCCCAACACATGGACTGAGATCGAATCTTTGCAATTGTCCCCAGCTCATCCATGCTCTCTCCTTTGGTCGACCTCAGCAGTGGATGTCTCCTCCTTTCGCCATTTATTTCTGGGACCTATGTATTTTTCTCTGACTGTTTGGCGGAAATGTAGGGCTAAATTTACACTGGCCTCTGATTGCTCCCCACTGACAAATGTCCTCTATAACCCTAATCTCCCAGACAATATGGCCATGTCCCGGATGTCGCATTGGGTTGTAGCTAACCTTTTTCAATTGCGTCACTTGGTACACCCCGTGTCTCATAAGTTACACTCATTCCCAGTCCTCCAGAAAAAAGCCCTTTTACCTTCTCAACACCTATATATTTATCTTCAAATACGCCACTTTTTTTCCACTTTATCTCCTTCATTGACTCTGGGGAAGCCTACTCCCTTTGAAAGTTTATGTATGCAGGGTCCCCACCATAGGGGTATAATCTCTAATACTTATAAACTTCTTATGGAAGCCCCCTCCTTATCCAATGATACTCACCTTTACATGCGTAGGTGGTCTCAATTCACACAATGCGATATTGATTTATTAACATGGAAGAAAATTTGGGAAAATGCATCTAGATCTTCTGTTTGTGTGGTTTTTAAGGAAAATATTTACAAGACTATGATGTTATGGTATAAAACACCTGAGGTTCTGCATGCTTATAATCCGAGTGCTTCTCCTGATTGCTGGCGCTGTAGTAGAGACCTTGGTTCTCTCCATCATATTTTTTGGACATGCAGCTCCATTACTCCTTTCTGGCAGGATGTTCTCTCCTTGCTGAATTCATTGCTGCATGTCTCTCTCCCACTTGATCCATTACATTTTTTACTGGGTCTACCATTCCCAGGATTACCTAAAGTATCCAGGAAACTCGCTGTACATGTGCTGACCGCGGCCAGGAGAAGCATTCCTATGTGTTGGTTATCCTCTAATCCTCCTTCAATGTCGATTTTGTACAAACTCATTGCTGATGTAAGACAGATGGAATATTTGACTGCACTACATAGTTGTTCGTTTACTGTATTTGAGATGATTTGGCTCCCGTGGGATACTTTCACCTCGTCTATGCCGGCCCACATTGCAAGGCCCTGATATCCTTTACATTGATATTTATGCCTCCGCTGGTCCTGACACTATTTAATTTTGCCATCGATGTATCTTTCTGTTATGTTTATTTTCTTTTCTTATCCTTTTGAAATATACTGTTTGTATTTCATGAAAACCAATAAAAATTGTTAATATAAAAAAAAAAAGTCTGAATTTCTGTGTCAATTGCAGCAGGCCTCAGTAGGAGCCTCTAGTCCACCTGGAATCACTGTACAAAACAGGGAAGGGCTTTTATGGAAAGGGGAGCAAATTTTGGTACCCGAAGAGGCACAAATTCTTGTTCTGGGTTACTGCCATGATCACCCGTTAAGCAGGTCACTTCGGGGTTTCCAAGACATTGGAATTGGCCCAACGCTCGTTCTGGTGGCCGAATATGGCTAAGGATTGCAAAACATATGTAAGGACCTGTGCCATCTGCAATCGGAACAAGACCACTCGAAACAAGGCCTGGGGTTTACTTAAACCTCTACCAGTGCCTGATAGGCCTTGGAAAATGATATCCATGGACTTTATAGTGGAACTTCCGCCTTCCCAAGGACATACTGCTATTTTTGTGGTTGTGGACCGGTTATCAAAAATGGCCCAATTTTTGCCACTAAGGAATACACCCTCTGCTTCTGAGACTGCTCGGATTTTCATTAAAGAAATCGTAAGACTCCATGGAGTTCCTGTGAACATTGTCTCGGACCGAAGGGTACAATTTACTTTGAGATTTTGGAAAGCGCTATGCGAAACCCTGGAAATCAAGTTATCCTTTTCCTCTGCCTACCACCCACAAACAAACAAACGGGCAAACCGAACGAACCAATCAGACCCTGGAACAATACATCAGATGTTACACATCCTTCCTCCAAGACTACTGGGTGGCAATCTTACCTCTGGCAGAGTTCGCATATAACAATGTTAGCCATTCTGCCACTAAACAATCACCATTTTTTGCTAACTATGGGTTCCACCCTACCTTTTTACCTGACCTGGTCCCAGAAACTTCTGTTCCTGCTGCTCAGAATATACTAAATTTCTTTGTCTCTAACAATAAATTGTTACAAGAGGCGGTCGCAAAAGCCCAGGAAGACAACAAGAGGGTCTTCGACAGAAAGAGAAGGGAAGAACTGATTCTGCATCTGGGAGACCAGGTCTGGCTGGCTACAACTAATCTGAAGATGGCGTGCCCTTCGAGGAAGTTGGCACCAAGGTTTGTGGGCCCATTCTTGATAAGACACAGAATTAAAGTCACATATGAATTGGCACTTCCGGAGTCCATTAGAGTACACCCAGTTTTCCACGTGTCACTGTTGAAACCTGCCGTACCCGATCCATTTCCTAGTCATAGGTCAAGGAGCGCCGAGTCCATAGACGTGGACAGGGAAGAGGAATTTGAGGTCAAGGCTGTTGTGGACTGTAGGAAAAGGAGGGGTCAGACACAGTACCTTATTAAGTGGAGGGGTTATGGTCCGGAGGAAAACTCATGGGAACCAGCTCAGAATGTTCATGCCACAGACCTAGTTCAGGAATTTTTTCGCAGTCACTCGCAAAAGAGGAGCCAATTGGGCATCCAGAGGCTGCCCATAAGGGGGGGGCAATGTCAGGGAAGATCGCACGAATACGTGCATGCGCAGCATCCCGATAAGACATACAGGCAGGCGGGCACTAAGACCCAGGCGCACCTGTCACCAATGACAGCACCGGGCAGGCACTAGGACCCAGGCACGCCTTTCGGCGCTGGGCAGGCTATTTAAACTGGCCACTGCAGGATCCAAATTGCCATATGGTCTTATTCCTTTGCCTGTGATTCCTGACTCTGAGTTGTTTCCTGTTGCCGAACCTAGCCTGCTCCTGACTACCATTGACCTTCTCCTGCCCTGACCCCTGGCTTGTCTCTGGATATTCTTCTGGCTGCTCCTGATCATTCTCACCTCCTGTTGCTGAACCTGGCCTGTGACCCAACTATTAGAGATGAGCGAATCGAACATGACAAAGTGGAATTCGTTCCGAAGATTTGGAAAAATTCTATTCGCGACGAATCCGAAAATTAGCAAACTTCGGATGCACGAATCGAATTTTCCCAAAATGGCGGCGACATATGTGGCGACGGAGCGGGGATCTCTGGGAAGGCGCGCAGACAAGGCGCGCTGACCCATAATGCATTCATTCATGACATGTGATCGCATTAGCCAATCAGCAGCCAGCCAGCCAGCACTGTGTAATGGTGGAGCTATAAATCGCGGCCATCTTAGAATTCTTCATTAGCCTCCGGTCATTCAAGAGAGACAGACCTGTGTGTATTAAGGGACAGAGTTAGGGCCACAGAGACTTTAGGGCCACAGAAACGTTACTCAGGGACACAGAAACGTTACTCAGGGACACAGAAACGTTACTCAGGGACACAGCTATCAAAGAATCGAAAATTTAAAGTGACATACACCCTTTTTTTTTTTTGGTGGCTGTCGTGCACAGTTGGTGCTGCAGTTTGCCGATTGTGCTAAATAAACTGACTTTCTGCTTCACAACCACTATTGTACGTTCCAAGAGTTAGATCCATTTACACGCCGGCTGGCGGTAATATTTTTTGGGTGATTAGTGCATTCCAGTGACATAAACGTACAGTTTCCAGCCAACGGCAAGCTGCAATTGACCGATTGTGTACAATAAACTGACTTTCTGCTTCACAACCACTATTGTACGTTCAAAGAGTTAAATCCGGTTTTATTTTTGGGGTGCTTATTGAATTAAAGAGTATGTCAGACAACACGCAGAGGAGTGGCAGAGGAGGCAATGTTTCAGGAGCGAGCAGACGTGGCAGCAGAGGAAGGGGTCGAGGCAGCACTAGTCGCAGCCAGAGGCCAGTGCTCCCGGTGTCATCCAGCGGTCGTGTCTCCACCGACAACCCTGCCGTCATCGATTGGTTGACTCGGTCGTCTTCCTCTTCCCAGGTCACCTCTGACACCTACAGCCAACGGTCGGTGGGTACGTCAGACACAACCGTTAGTTGGCATGGCCCGGGAGCAAGCCCACTGAAATCACGTGTCCTCCACCTGCCCCTGTCCTTTGGTGTTCCCTCACCAAGCGAAGTATCGGATGCTGTGGGCTCAGCCCCACTGTACAGTGAGGAAGAGCTAACAGAGGGCGGTCAGGAACGGGGGGAGACATCCGCCTCTTCAGCAGCCAGGCGAAGAAGTACTGGCGAGGAGAGCAGCTCGGTAGCCGGTCTAGAGACAGGTCTGTCTCCTGACCCACACGCAGCCGAGGGGGCTAGTAGTGAGGCGGAGACCCTAATTGATGATGATGAGGCTGATCGCACTTGGCAGCCTCGTCATCATCAGGCTATTGCTTATGCATCATCAGGAGAAGAGGGTGCCAGCTTGCCAGCGAGCAAAACAGTCGGTGGGTTGCCCAGGAGGCAGCAGGGTCGCAGCAGTGTCAGTGGAGCCAAACGGCCACGGAGTAGAGCACCAGCTCCACTGCAGCCTACCACCACGGCCAGTAGTGGTGCCGGTATGCACGGAGGAAGTAGCAGTCAGCCAGTGAGGAGTAACGGGGGCAAAGTTTCCTACTCGGCGGTGTGGCAATTTTTTTGTCAAGTCGCCCGAGGAAGTAAACGTAGCCGTATGTCGACTATGTGGCCAGAAAGTCAAGCGTGGCCAGGGGGCCAATGTTGGGACTACAGCGTTGCGTCAGCATATGCAGCGTCGCCATTCTGTGGCCTGGGAAAACCGTGATAAAGATATGGCGGTTCTGCCTGCCCCAGCCCCCGCTACATCACCCGCTCCGTTACTTGCTCCGTCACCCGACGTCAATCGCCCTCTATCAGCCAGTCAAGGCTCCAACACCTCTTTTTAACCTAGTCCTGTGTATTTCTTCCGAATACTGCTGCCTCTACCGCCACCCTGCGCCATGTGCCACTTTCAGGTCTCCTTACACTGTTGTTGGTTTCCATTTTGTGATAGAGTGCTGTATGGCCTTCCATTGCTGCTGCCTCCACCGCCACTCTGCGCCATGTGCCTCTGTCATCTGCTCACGCTGCTGACGGCTTCTGCTTTTTAACCGAGGCCTGTGTTTGGCTTCCGAATACTGCTGCCTCCACCGCCACCCTGCGCCATGTGCCACTTTCAGGTCTCCTTACACTGTTGGTGGGTTCCATTTTGTGATAGGGTGCTGTATGGCCTTCCATTGCTGCTGCCTCCACCGCCACCCTGCGCCATGTGCCTCTTTCGTCTGCTCACGCTGCTGACGGCTTCCGCTTTTTAACCTAGGCCTGTGTATGGCTTCCGAATACTGCTGCCTCCACCGGCACCCTGCGCCATGTGCCTCTGTCGTCTGCTCACGCTGCTGACGGCTTCCGCTTTTTAACCGAGGCCTGTGTTTGGCTTCCGAATACTGCTGCATCCACCGCCACCCTGCGCCATGTGTCTCTGTCGTCTGCTCACGCTGCTGACGGCTTCCGCTTTTTAACCGAGGCCTGTGTATGGCTTCCGAATACTGCTGCCTCCACCGCCACCCTGCACCATGTGCCTCTGTCGTATGCTCACGCTGCTGACGGCTTCCGCTGTTTAAACTAGTCCTGTGTATGTCTTCCGAATACTGCTGCCTCCACCGCCACCCTGCGCCATGTGCCTCTGTCGTCTGCTCACGCTGCTGACGGCTTCCGCTTTTTAACCTAGGCCTGTGTATGGCTTCCGAATACTGCTGCCTCCACCGCCACCCTGCGCCATGTGCCTCTGTCGTCTGCTCACGCTGCTGACGGCTTCCGTTGTTTAAACTAGTCCTGTGTATGTCTTCCGAATACTGCTGCCTCCACCGCCACCCTGCGCCATGTGCCAATTTCAGGTCTCCTTACACTGTTGGTGGGTTCCATTTTGTGATAGGGTGCTGTATGGCCTTCCATTGCTGCTGCCTCCACCGCCACCCTGCGCCATGTGCCTCTGTCATCTGCTCACGCTGCTGACGGCTTCCGTTGTTTAAACTAGTCCTGTGTATGTCTTCCGAATACTGCTGCCTCCACCGCCACCCTGCGCCATGTGCCACTTTCAGGTCTCCTTACACTGTTGGTGGGTTCCATTTTGTGATAGGGTGCTGTATGGCCTTCCATTGCTGCTGCCTCCACCGCCACCCTGCGCCATGTGTCTCTGTCGTCTGCTCACGCTGCTGGCGGCTTCCGCTTTTTAACCTAGGCCTGTGTATGGCTTCCGAATACTGCTGCCTCCACCGGCACCCTGCGCCATGTGCCTCTGTCGTCTGCTCACGCTGCTGACGGCTTCCGCTGTTTAAACTAGTCCTGTGTATGGCTTCCGAATACTGCTGCCTCCACCGCCACCCTGTGCCACTTTCAGGTCTCCTCACACTGCTGGTGGGTTCCATTTTGTCATAGGGTGCTGTATGGCCTCCCATTGCTGCTGCCTCCACCGCCACACTGTGGCTCCACACTCTGGTTTTGGCCCCGTGACTGCCCAAATGAGTGAAGTGTGCGGTGATTCTAAGATCGACGGCACTCATCTGCATGTCATACTGACTGACAGTATTATTTCTCTTCCCCAGCAGACTCCAAGGGCATTTAAATTAAAGGTACAGTGTTCTGCACTAATATAAAGGCTCTCTGAAGCCTAGAAACACCCTTTTATAAGTTAAATTCGCAGCGAATATATTCGGATCAAATTGAATTTTTTCCGCGAATTCGGCGAATCAGCCGAATCGAATTTTTGAATAATTCGCTCATCTCTACCGACTATCCTTCTGCCTACTTCTCTGGTCTTCTCTGCCTTCTTGGATACAAAACCCGGCCCGCCTGACTCCGCTACCTGCCGCACGGATCCATCCGCATCCTGCTCTGGTCTGCTCTGCCTCTTCACGTCAGGCTCACTACTAGAGATGAGCGAATCGAACCAGGCGAACCGGAATTCGATACGAATTTCAGAAAAATTTCGATTCGCGGCGAATCCAAAATTTTGCCTACTTCGGGTGCGCGAATCGAAATTTTCCCGCTCAGCCGGCAAAAGTGTCCCTGCAGAGAGCTCCGCTATTTCTGACAGTTCTCTGACAGAAGGAACACATGTTTAGCGGTTGAAACATTGTATCTATTAGTTTCCATTTAGGATACAAATGTTTCAACCGCTGTACATGTGAAGAAGCTGTGAGAGAACTGTCAGAAATAGAGGAACTCTGCACATACACTTTTTGCCGGCTTGGAATTATTCTTCTTTTCATCCTACTTCTTCTTCTTCTTCTTCTTCTTCTTCCTCATCCTCATCTTCTGAGGATGAGGATGAGGATGAAGAAGAAGAAGAAGAAGAAGTAGGATGAAAAGAAGAATAATTCCAAGCCGGCAAAAAGTGTATCTGCAGAGCTCCTCTAAGTGTATCTGCAGAGCTCCTCTAAGTGTATCTGCAGAGCTCCTCTAAGTGTATCTGCAGAATAGAGGAACTCTGCACATACACTTTTTGCCGGAAACCGCTGTATGGAGGGAATGTCCCAGAACTGTCAGAAATAGACTATTTATGACAGTTCTGGGACATTCACTCCATACAGCTGTTTCAACCGCTGTATGGAGGGAATGTCCCAGAACTGTTAGAAATAGTCTATTTCTGACAGTTCTGGGACATTCCCTCCATACAGTGGTTGAAACCTTGTATCTATTTGTTTCCATAAATGGATCCATTTATGGAAACAAATAGATACAATGTTTCAACCGCTGTATGGAAGGACAGTCCCAGAACTGTCATTAATAGTCTATTTCTGACAGTTCTATGACATTCCCTCCATACAGCGGTTGAAACCGCTGTATGGAGGGAATGTCACAGAACTGTCAGAAATAGCGGAGCTCTGCAGATACAATTTTTGCCGGCTTGGAATTCTTCTTATTTTCATCCTACTTCTTCATCCTCATCCTCATCCTCAGAAGAAGAAGAGGATGAGGATGAAGAAGAAGAAGAAGTAGGATGAAAATAAGAAGAATTCCAAGCCGGCAAAAAGTGTATCTGCAGAGCTCCGCTAAGTGTATCTGCAGAGCTCCGCTAAGAAATAGCGGAGCTCTGCAGATACACTTTTTGCCGGCTTGGAATTCTCCTTCTTCTCATCCTTCTTCTTCTTCTCATCCTTCTCATCCTTCTCCTTCTTCTCATCCTTCTCCTTCTTCTCATCCTTCTTCTTCTCATCATCCTTCTTCTTCTCATCATCCTTCTCCTCCTTCTTCTCATCCTTCTTCTCCTTCTCATCCTTCTCCTCCTTCTCATCCTTCTCCTTCTCCTTCTCATCCTTCTCCTTCTCCTTCTCATCCTTCTCATCCTTCTCATCCTTCTCCTTCTCATCCTTCTCATCCTTCTCCTTCTCATCCTTCTCATCCTTCTCCTTCTCATCCTTCTCCTTCTCATCCTTCTCCTTCTCCTTCTCATCCTTCTCCTTCTCATCCTTCTCCTTCTTCTCATCCTTCTCCTTCTCCTTCTCATCCTTCTCCTTCTCCTTCTCATCCTTCTCCTTCTCCTTCTCATCCTTCTCCTTCTCCTTCTCATCCTTCTCCTTCTCCTTCTCATCCTTCTCCTTCTCCTTCTCATCCTTCTCCTTCTTCTCATCCTTCTCCTTCTTCTCATCCTTCTCCTTCTTCTCATCCTTCTCCTTCTTCTCATCCTTCTCCTTCTTCTCATCCTTCTCCTTCTTCTCATCCTTCTTCTCATCCTTCTCCTTCTTCTCATCCTTCTCCTTCTTCTCATCCTTCTCCTTCTTCTCATCCTTCTCCTTCTTCTCATCCTTCTCCTTCTTCTCATCCTTCTCCTTCTTCTCATCCTTCTCCTTCTTCTCATCCTTCTCCTTCTTCTCATCCTTCTCCTTCCTCATCTCCAAAGGCATTTAAATTAAAGGTACAGTGTTCTGCACTAATTTAAAGGCTCTCTGAAGCCTAGAAACCCTTTTTATAAGTCATCTTCGTAGCGAATAAATTCGCATCGAATCGAATTTCTTCCTGAAATTCGCCGAATCTGCCGAATCGAATTTTTGAATACTTCGCTCATCTCTACTCACTACTAAAGTATGTGACACTAGCGGTCTCCTGGACATACCTGGGGGCCACGACCTGGTCTCAGCCTGCTCCAAGTCCATCCCCACCATCAGGGGCTCTGGTGAACAAGCAGACTGGAGCTTAGATCCCGCACCCTAGGGAACCCCAAACTGTGGACCTATAGAGCTACTTCTAGAGTCTTGACAAACAGTAAGTCAGAAGGGGTAGAACCCTTAGAGGTAACATACAGGTTGTAATTTGTACTACAAATAATATCTTCATACATTAACATTCATTAGTACATTTTTCAAAAAATTTGAAAAAAAAAGTTTGCTTCTATTTTAAAATTTAGCAAACAGGTAATTGTTCTACTTCACTGATGTGCGTTGATGAGGCTGCACTGATAGGCGGCACTGATAGGTGACACTGATGAGCTGGCACTGATAGGCAGCACTGATGATGGGTACTGATAGTCGGCACTCATAGGCAGCACTGCTGGGCACTGACTGGAGGCACTGCTTGGCAAAGGTGGGTGACACTGCTGGGCACTTGTGGGCGGCACTGGTAGGTGGCTCTGCTGGGCACCGATCCTCAAGGCACTGATCATCAATGATCGATGCCGATCCCTCCTCTGACAACTGCCAGCAGTACTTTCCTCATGCTCTGACAGGGTGAGGAAAGTGCAGTCAAGACCCGGCAATTCCATTTCCTGATGACCAGCGTGTCATAGGACACGGCAATCACGGAGATCACGGGGGGCACGCAGGAGAGCGCGTTCTGGGAGGACGTCATAGGACGGCCTACCAAGACTGGCCAGCCACAGTGCAGACGTCATTTGGCTACCTGCGGTCATCAACTAGTTAAAGCAGCACTTCCCCTTTTGGGTGGAGCTCTAACTTCAGCAAGAGATAACAGTGCTATAGTATCAAGGGAGGAGTGAATGTAGGGACTGAAACATGTTATATACTCTATAGTATCATTTCTGGTACTCTCACAGTGGGAGTATAGATACCATACACATCCCTCCTCAGCTTCTCACCCCTCCCCCATACACATCCCTCCCCAGCTTCTCACCCCTCCCCCATACACATCCCTGCTCAGCTTCTCACCCCTCCCCCATACACATCCCTCCTCAGCTTCTCACCCCTCCCCCATACACATCCCTCCCCAGCTTCTCGCCCCTCCCCCATACACATCCCTCCTCAGCTTCTCGCTCCTCCCCCATACGCATCCCTCCTCAGCTTCTCGCTCCTCCCCCATACGCATCCCTCCTCAGCTTCTCACCCCTCCCCCATACACATCCTTCCCCAGATTCTCGCCCCGCCTCCATGCGCATCCCTCCTCAGCATCTCACCCCTCCCCCATACGCATCCCTCCCCAGCTTCTCACCTCTCCCCCATACACACCCCTCCCCTGCTTCTCACCCCTTCCCCATACACACCCCTCCCCTGCTTCTCACCCCTTCCCCATACACACCCCTTCCCCAAAGGGAGTGTTGGGGGCTTCAGTATGAGGAATGTAGGGTGGGGTGGAAGTGGGGGTCAGAGCAGTGGTGGGGCCATGGGAGAGGGGTGATGAGGGGGTAGTTGAGTGAGGGGGAACGGGGTTGGAGGGAGTTTGAGCAGCGACGAAGTCCCTGTGGGTTATGTCGAGAGAGAGGGGGGATGAGGGGGTAGCTGTGTGAGGGGGAAGGGGGTTGGAGGGAGTGTGAGTTGCAGCAATGTCCTTGCGAATTGTGTCAATCTTGTTTTTGAAGTGATTGGCAATCTCAAGGGCAGTGAGTGAGGTGCTGGGTGGAGGTGGGGGTGGTGAGAGTAGAGAGTTGAAGGTGGAGAAGAGTCGGCAAGGATTGGAGGAGAAGGCCTTGATGAGGATCAGGAAGTAGGCTTGTTTGTCTGCGTGGAGGGAGGAGGTGTAGGTGTGGAAGGCAGATTTGTAGCGGGAGAAGGCTTGTTGGGATTTGGTTTTGCGCCATAGTCGCTCCAGGGCACGACTGTGTCGTTTGAGGGTTTTGGTGTGATCAGTCTGCCAGGGCTGGAGCGGTCGAGGTCTGACGTTGCGTGTGGTTAGAGGTGCTAGTGAGTCAAGGGCTGTTGAGAGCGCATTGTTGTAGGCGGTCATAGCCAAGTCGGGGCAGGACAGGGGGAGGATGCTGTCATGGAGTTGATCAGCTGCAGAGTGGAGGGGGGCAGGGTTAAGGTTGCGGAGGTTACGGCTGGTAGTAGTGTGACATTTGGAGGGGTAGGCGTTGGAGGACGAGGAGATAGGGAAGGTGATCAGGTTGTGGTCAGAGAGAGGGAAGGGGGTGTTAGTGAGGTTGTGGGGAGCGCAGCGGTTGGAGAAGACGAGATCAAGGATATTACCGTTGGAGTGGGTGGTGGATTGTATGCACTGTGCAAGTGCAAAGGAGGAGGTTAAGTGGAGGAGATGGGATGTGTCCGGGTTGTCGAGGTTGACAGGGATGTTGAAATCCCCAAGGATGATGGTGGGTAGCTCACAGGAGAGGAAGAAGGGTAGCCAGGAGGAAAAGTCATCCAGGAAGCGGGGTATGGATCCAGGAGGCCGGTATATCACAGCAATCTTCAGGGGGGTTGGGGAGAATAGTCGGACGCAGTGGGCCTCGAAGGAGGAGAAGGATAGGGAGGGGGGGTTTGGGAGGACTCAGAAGGTGCTCTGCGGTGACTGGAGCAGACCAACCCGACCACCTTTACGACCGTTAGGCCTGGGTGAGTGGGTCCAGGTGAGACCTCCATAGGAGAGTGCAGCAGGGGAGGTAGAGTCAGTGGGCTGGATCCAGGTTTCTGTGATCGCTAGGAGGTTGAGGGAGCGGGAAACAAAGAGGTTGTGGATGGCGGTGAGCTTATTGTACACCGATCGGGCGTTCAGGAGTGCACATGAAAACAGGGGGTGGTTTTAGGGAGCAGGGGGACAGATACTAAGTTGTGGGGGTTGGGGCAGGACGTGGAGGCGGGAGGGTGTTGTGCGGGTGAGGAAGGTGGTGGAGGGCCAGGATTGGGGGAGATGTCCCCCGCGGTTAGGAAGAGGAGAAGGATGAGAAAGGTGGCATGGGAGCGGGATGTGCAGGAGCGTGAGAAACTACTAGTGGAGGTGTTGGGGTCAGTGGGAGAGTGGAGTAATAGGAGGAGGTGGTGGGTGCCGTAGAGGAGCAAAGGAAGCAGTGAGGACACAATATACAATTGTTTGGGAGGAGCAGAGGGATATAGTGAATGGATTTTGGGACCGGAGGAGAGGAAAATGAGAAGGAGGAGTGGAAGAGGCATTGTGGGGAGGTGATGAGAGCAGTAGCAGGGAGATGATAGCAATGAGGGGGAGATGTAGGGAGATTCTCACCCCTCCCCCATACACATCCACCCCCAGCTTCTCACCCCTCCCCCATACACAACCCTCCTCAGCTTCTCACCCCTCCCCCATACACAACCCTCCTCAGCTTCTCACTCCTCCCCCATACACATCCCTCCTCAGCTTCTCACCCCTCCCCCATACACATCCCTCCTCAGCTTCTCACCCCTCCCCCATACACATCCCTCCTCAGCTTCTCACCCCTCCCCCATACACATCCCTCCTCAGCTTCTCACCCCTCCCCCATACACATCCCTCCTCAGCTTCTCACCCCTCCCCTATACACATCCCTCCCCAGCTTCTCACCCCTCCCCCATACACATCCCTCCCAGCTTCTCACCCCTCCCCCATATATATATTCCTTCCCAGCTTCTCACCCCCTCCCCCCTCCCCCATACACCCATCCCCCATATATATCTTCCTTAGCTTCTTGCCCCTCCCCCATACACAGCTGTAATGCAACCGACCCAGACTGCGCTTGAGTACTTCTGTTAGACTACCACTTCCCCCTCCGAACACCAACCACAGACACCACAGCCGACCATACAAGACTAGACGACACCAGTCCTGAAGTAAACCAGGAGGTAGACTACTTTATTTGAACACAGATACAAGATATATACACTCAGGGGACAATCCCCCCTCCCTGCATAATGACCCTGGGCGGGGCAATCTACATTTAATATGTGATAGGTTAGTGTAGCGCTACAAACATAACAGCATAATAAAAAACATATAATAATAGACACAATATGAATGGCACACATCTCATAGTGCAATAAGGTGACCATGTGATCATAAAACAGAATAGATGTGAACATATGTGGCCCAAGCCCCACTCAGGAATGTGAGAAGTGAGTACTATATAGGTATGATAAGTGAGTACACAAAGAAAATGCAATAAAGGGGATCACATGATAAACTTCAAGTGATGGTCGTCACGATCCTGACGAAGTCACATGACGGTGACGCAACGCATAGATACGTGGTGATGCAGCATCCGGTCCGCGGTGACGTACTTCCGGTACGGCCGCCATCTTAGCCTACCTTGAATGTGAATAGGAAACCCATGCAGTACACCCATACATCCCTATGGAATGGTGGCTTCTTATACAGCATGTGAGTTTACAACTTTACTTTTTTAATAAAAGCACCTAATGTATGGCTTTATATGCTCTGAGAGATTCTTCCTGTGCTTTTATCACCCGGTTGAGAGGTTTATCCTGCTGAGACCAGGAGCCAGTGTACCCTGATTACTTACCTTACCGCATGAGATGTCCATGGGAGACTTGCTGGTGATTTCTGCAATTTTGGATCAAGATCCTGAGTGATCTTAAAGCCGTACAGGCCCTTTGGGCTGCTGAGTGGAGGTGAGGGGGCAATTTAGCCACAGGAGGAGTCGCTCACCATCACTTGACGTTTATCGTGTGATCACCTTTATTGCATTTTCTACTGCTTTGAGCTTGAGCACCACCTTATAGCCTAATGAACGTTTATACAGCGATGTGACTCCACTTGAAGCTTACTGTGTTCTCACCTACATTGTGTTCTAACTGTCTTCAGCTGAGCGCCATCATATCGTGTGATGTACTTTGTGTACTCACTTATCATACCTATATAGTACTCACTTCTCACATTACTGAGTGGGGCTTGGGCCACATATGTTCACATCTATTCTGTTTTATCATCACATGGTCACCTTATTGCACTATGAGATGTGTGCCATTCATATTGTGTCTATTATTATATGTTTTTTATTATGCTGTTATGTTTGTAGCGCTGCACTAACCTATCACATGATATTGATCTTTTGACTGTTGGGTACCAGTTTGAGTGCTAGCCGCTTAGTATTTCAGGGACTCCATTGAGTGCAGGAGGATTATATATACAGTATTGAATCTACATTTATTAACAGGAGACACAAAAGGTATTCAAACTTCACACCAGCAGACCGTCCCATCAGGAGGGAGGGCCGCTGAAGACACCCCCCACCAACCAATACACACAAACACATACATCCCATAATAGTTTGCTCCCAAGCCAGACAAACAATAGAACAATGGGATGCAACCACATGGCATTAAACAATGAACAACCTCCCACCCCCCCTAGACATGTCTACACAATATCAGGACATCTCACCCTGCACCCCTAACAGGCACAGGGTGACTTACACATAAGAGGGATATGGGGAGCTGAGACAGGGGTCTCCCCACCCCTCCAAAGTAAGCTGGGTTCCATGGACCCCCCACCCAAAGTGACTCCTATCACATATCTCCCCTTTTGGCAGGGGACCCCAAACAGGTTGACTCTGAAGTTAGTCTGTACTTCCAGTCCCCCAATGCCAGCACCCACACAGTACCCCAAACAAATTGTCCCAAACATAGCAATACTCACTCAGCCAACCTCTGCCTCTCTCGTAGAACATATCTGCCGCTGGGGAGAAGGACGGACTGGTCCTTCTCCCTGAAGTCCTCTCAGCCACTGGAGAGAAGACAGGGTGGCTGGGCCTACTCCATCATGCTGTGGGGGATCTGGGCCGACTGCCCAGCATCCCTGGGGTACCCAGGTGGTGACTGTATTCTCATCCACTCTGACTTGATGGACATCCCCCAGTGTTCGCAAAGTAAGGCTGACATCCTCCTGTCCCAATGCCAGACCCTTTTCTGGGGTTGTGTCAGTGGAGACCTAAGTCCCATCCACGGACATCAGCTCATGCAGTTGTGAGGTGCCGATTGCATCCTCTTCCTGTAGCTCCTGCAGTGCTGATTGTTGTGGGCAGAGGTCAACCACGCCATGCCCTGATGCCAGCTCTTCTGCTGGAGGTGCGATGACTGGATCCTCCTCCGCAGAAAAGTCAATCAAATCCCCAGTCTCTGGAACTGGTATCTGGGAATAGGCATTTGCCATCTCCTGTGTGTGGAACCCAGAAGATGTTACCAGTGCTCGGCAGAGGTTAGCAGAGCTCTGCCCTTTTGTCAGCACTTCAGATTTGGGGACGGCAATCTCTGGAATTTCCACTGCCGATTCTTGGGCATGCTGCTGAACATGTTTTAGCAGTTGCCTGTATGCCCTTTCCAGATCCTGTTCTTTCATCAGTAGGTATTCCAGATCTGGTTCAAGCTCTGAGACTGCTGTGAGACCGAACATAGCCTCTCTGTCTTGCAGGTCCTCCAGGGTAGGTTCTCCTTCATTGCCAAACACAAAATGATTTGTAAGGCTCTCCCACAGCAATCCAGGACCACCAAAGTCCTATCCCTCTGGAGAGCATTCTGTTGTCACTCCTAAATATTTCTGCTTTTCATGCCATTGCAGAGACCGATATCGGTTGTTCAGCTCTATCTCCTGCTGGACCATCCTGTCCAATTCAGTCACCCATTGCTCCTGGGGTCGCTCTCCCAGGAATGGCATCCATAACTTCCTATGGTCCCTGGCCCGTTCCCCTGTGCTTGGATAGCACTTGCCCTTGTCCATACCAGCAACCTGGAGAGCTCCACTCTAAAGCTCCACCTGAATCCGCTGTCTGAGCTCCAGGTACTCATCCGCAGACACAGTCCTGGGGTATTCTGCAAGAACGATCCGCAGCAACCCCGGGAACTCTGATGCCAGGTCCACATCTCCACTGGGGTGACCGACCTCTACTTTCCTGATCTTGAATCCCGGTAGTGGTTTGGACGTGTTCACAGCCAGGAAGCACAACCTTGCCACCAACGTAACGGAACCGACCCAGACTGTGCTTGAGTACTTCCGTTAGACTACCACTTCCCCGTCCGAACACCGACCACAGACACCACAGCCGACCATACAAGACTAGACGACACCAGTCCTGAAGTAAACCAGGAGGTAGACTAGTTGATTTGAACAAATATACACTCGGGACAATCCCCCCCCTCCTTGTATAATGACACAGGGCGGGGCAATCTACATTTAGTAACAAGAGACACCAGAATATTGATCTGTCTATAGCAGGGACAGGAGCCGGGACCAGGAATAGGAGATCCACCTGACTTACCCGTGTGCTCTGACATGGAGAAGATCCCATGCTGGCCCTATGGTGGCCGTGTGTTCAGGATGGAGACCGACAATCACAGGATCGTCTGGAAGTCGATCTAAAATGGCTGAAAGGAGGAAAGTGTTCCCAGGACAGGAAGTGACACTGGACAGGAAGTGACATGAACAGGAAGTGACACAGACAGGAAGTGACTGCTGACAGATTTATACAGAGGCTGCAGCATGGAGAGCAGACACTAGATGGTGCTGATCCAAAAATAGCTGAATAGCATAAAACAGGGAAAAAACTGAAAAACAAAAGACGATGGCGGCTCGTAAACTTCTATTGTCAATGTATGTACAGTTATCACATTACAGTGGATTAGATCTCCCTCCATTATGTTGTAGCCAGCCTGTCCCTCCTCCGGCGGCCATTTTCCCTTAGTCTAATACAATGTTCACACAGTTATCACATTACAGTGGATTAGATCTCCCTCCTCCATTGTGTTGTAGCCCACCTGTCCCTCCTCCGGCGGCCATTTTCCCTTAGTCTGATATGAATGCTGGCACATTTTGTCCCCTGATATTAGACATTAGCCGGGTGATTGTATACACACAGCGGGCAGATCTCAATCAATGTCACCCACTAGTCTATACTGTCACGGGGTTGGCCAGCCAATCATGTGGCTCCTATTCTGTCCTTCCAATGACCATTCCTAGTACATAGGACTCATCTTCCATACTACATTCATGATACAACAAGATGGAAACTCCCAATATACAGAGAAAATCTCCCATAAAATACATAGAAATCACATCTGCCCTAAAGGGCCATAAACATAAGAAGATTGCCCCCGACGCCCCCAGATTCATCTACAATACTAGCCAAGGTGTCATTGGTCCCCCTAATACACGGATAGTACCCCAATCCTGCATTCATACATGTGACAATACACCATGGATTCCTCCCGCTCTATATTATGTCTCCATACAAATCAGTCGCCATCCAATCCATCCATCTCACAAAAGCTCCAATACCCAGCAAATGTTTCCGTCTCCTCCTAGTAATAACCATGTGATCTCCATGAGAATAAAGCGCCAATTTGTGTCCTTATCCCCTCCCCCTACGCAGGATGTACACCCCTTCATGGCCACGCCTCTTTATGTAACTGACAATTGCGCGGTCGTGCAACGCTGCACCCAAACTAAATATCCGTCCTTTCTTCACACAAATAGAGCTTTCTGTCGGTGGGATGTCATCACCTGCGCGCTTTTTATTTTTCACGCCATAAACAAAAAAAGACCAAAATATCAGAACACAATTCAAACATCAGACCAACAGCAGGAAGTCTGCTAACTGAATGTGTAATGCAATCTGTCATTAGCATTCCCAGAGTTCCCTCTGCAACATAGTTGTATCAGCTGTTGGTCCTGTCTGTAGATCTGTTATTTTCCCGCCTTCTGTAACAGGGTGACAACCCTGACCATTCTGCAGGAACATTACACAGCAGCGTTGTCACCCTGTACAGGGAAGTCTTAGATAGATTATAAGTAAGACACACAACAAGTAAAGCCCAACTTCAGCTAACACTTCTACAGCAGTTACAGCAACAGGTTCTCTATAAGGTCCAACCCCCCATATGAATGACAACTGACAGTTGTGAGCACCCCCAGCAGTGTTATAGGATTTGCCCCAACCCCTCCAACTGCTATTTTTGCCAAAAGACTTGGCCTTCTACAGGAAGTAGACAAAAAAAATCTACTGGGAGGGACAACAAAAAAATAAAACAATAAGAGACTCGGAAAAACAAAGCCTGCTCTGCTAATGACAGATTTCATTATTAATGTCATTACTGATGTTGCCCATAGTTACACTTTGGTGCCAACGTTGTAATATTTCCAGAAAGAAGAAGTTTTCTTTACAAACTTTCCACCAAAAAGAGATGTGTGCACTCAGAGTGATTATTGTGAACCCCAATCAGAGGAATGTCAGTCCCCCGGAAGAAGTGGTAGGAATATGACCGCACACTCAGCACTTTGTAAGTTCAGATCTCTGGCAGTTGTATTGTGTGATTAGTCTATGGAGAGGAGTAATAGCTGGAAAGAGAAAACATGGAACAAGGATTTCTGATCTTCACCTGATGGAATCCCATTTGGCAGAACCACATGGAACACAAGTGGCCAGCTGGGCTTACGTTTTACTGCTGAATACATCCCCTAAATCAGCAGTAACTCAGTATTGGAAGACCTGCATCAGCTTGGGATGTTGTTTTCTCACTGAACAGAGACTTCTTTCTAGCTGGTGTCACAGCCGCAGACCTACCTGAAAGGTTGTCACCCGTGAGAGGATATCCTACAACCTCACAAACACCCCCTTTCCTCTCTATGATCACAATCTCATCACCTTCAGTCTCCTCATCTTCAAACACCTATCCCTCCAATCAGCAATCACCTGCAGAAACCTTCACAACTTGAACCCTTCTCCCTTCCACTATGCAACTGACCAACTCTATGACAGAATCTCTCCCCTGTCCTGCCCTGACCTGGCCACTGCTGTCTACAACAGTTCACTTTCATCCACATTAGACTCACTTCCTCCTCTAACACGAAGTATCAGGCCCCGCCCATTACAACCTTGGCAGACTGACAACACCAGAGATCCTAAATGACATAGTCGTGTGCTGGAGCGAATGTGGCGTAAAACCAAATCTCACCAAGCATTCACCCGATATAAATCTGCTTTCTTCACATACAATTCCTCCCTCCATGCTGCCAAACAAGCCTACTTTGTCACTCTCATCAATACCTTGTCATCAAGTCCTTGTTGTCTCTTCTCTACTTCTAACTCTCAACTTTCTCCACCTCCACCCAGTACCTCACTCACTGCTCACGAGATTGCATATCATTTCAAAAACAAGATTGATGCAATTCGTAGGGGCATCTCCACTGCACAGACATCCATCCCACTTAGCATACCCTATACTAAATCTCCCTCAACACTTTCCTCTTTTGACCTTGCTACCACTGAAGAGGTCACTAAGGTTTCTCAGAAGCCCGTCTCACTACCTGCCCCCTGGATCCTGTCCCCTCACAACTACTACGGTCACCCTCTTCTTCCATCCTATGCTCCCTCACTCACATCTTCAATCTCTCCCTCTCTACTGGTGCCTTCCCCTCCCCTCTAAAGCATGCGCACATCACTCCCACACTCAAAAAGCCCTCCCTGGACCCCACCAACCTGAACAACTTAAGACCCATCTCCCTGCTGCCATTTACCTCTAAACTATTACAACGCTTAGTCTACAATCACCTGAGCTCCTCCCACCTCACCGACAACAACCTTCTTGACCCTTTACAGTCTGGCTTTCGCTCACTACACTCCACTGACACTGCCCTCCTAAACCTCACTAATGATCTACTAACTGCTAAAACCAATGGCCACTACTCCGTACTCATCCCAACCAATGGCCACTACTCCGTACTCATCCCAACCAATGGTCACTGCTCCGTACTCATCCCAACCAATGGTCACTGCTCCGTACTCATCCCAACCAATGGTCACTGCTCCGTACTCATCCCAACCAATGGCCACTGCTCCGTACTCATCCCAACCAATGGCCACTGCTCCGCACTCATCCCAACCAATGGCCACTGCTCCGCACTCATCCCAACCAATGGCCACTACTCAGTACTCATCCCAACCAATGGCCACTACTCCGTACTCATCCCAACCAATGGCCACTACTCAGTACTCATCCCAACCAATGGCCACTACTCTGTACTCATCCCAACCAATGGCCACTACTCAGTACTCATCCCAACCAATGGCCACTACTCAGTACTCTTACTGCTTGACCTCTCTGCAGCTTTTGATACAGTTGACTATCCCCTCCTCAAAAAAAAAAAACAACTCTTTTTGCCTCCAAGACTCTGCTCTCCCCTGGTTCTCCTCCTACCTATCGCAGCGCTCCATCAGCATTACCTATAACTCTGCCTCCTCCTCTCTACTCCCTCTTTCTGTAGCGGGTCCCTCAAGGTTCCGTCCTTGGACCCCTACTCTTCTCCATCTACTCCTCCTCCCTTTGTCACTGAATAAACTCCCATGGCTTTAAGTACCACCTCTATGCTAATGACACACAAATCTATCTACCCCTCACCTCACCCCTTCAATCTCCTCCTCACCTCGCCCCTTCAGTCTCCTCTCGCTTTACTAACCTACTAAGCGACATATTGGCATGGATGTCACTCCACTTCCTCAAACTCAATCTTTCCAAAACTGAGCTCTTAGTATTCCCTCCAGCCTGTGCCCCCTCCCCCGACTTCTCCATCAAGATCAATAACAAAATCATCAGTTCCTCCCCTCATGCCAGGGTACTAGGTGTAATCCTAGACTCCCATCTGTCTTTTCATTCCCAAATCCAATCACTGTCCAAATCTTGTAGACTTCTCCTCCGCAACAGCTCCAAGATATGGCCGTTCTTAAGCTTGGAAACCACTAAGCAACTTATTCACTCCCTTGTTATATCTCTCCTCATTGGCCGACCACATTGCAGGCTATCCCCTCTTCAGTCTATCATGAATGCTGCTGCCAAACTCATCCACCTTACTAACCATTCTGTATCAGCCACCCCTCGTTGCCAATCCCTCCACTGGCCTCCATTCAGTGTCCTCCACCCCCCTCTGCCAATCCCTCAACTGGCTTCCCATTGCCCAACGGAGAAAATTCAAAACATTAACAATAACATATAACATAATTTATAACTCTGCCCCAAATTACATCACCAATGGAATCTTCTACTCTTCCAACCAGTCCATCCCCCAGTTACTACCTTCTGTACCACTAGCCCCTCCCTCCTAGACTGTAAGCTCCGAGGAGAAGGGTCCTCCTATCCCTCTTGTATTTAACTGTATTGTTGCTGTATTGTCTCCCGTTATATTGTAAAGCGTTGAGCAAACTGTTGGCGCCATATAAATCCTGTATAATAATAATAATGAGAGGAGATGAAATGTGGAAAGAAGGCATGGATAATGGGAGAGGAGATGGAACATGTAATGGGAGGATTGGACAAGGTGGGCTTAGCTGGAGACCTCAAGCCTGGCTGATGATGTATCAATAGTCAGAAGAACCTGGAATGGACTCTCCCACTGAGGCTTCAGAGACTTGGTAAGATAATAGACCCCATCCTAGTCTCTGGTACTGAGGCAGTGCTGGTCATGTATTACCTCAGGATCCAGAAATGAGGAAAATGCTTGGAAACACAACTCAGTTGGTATATCATGAAAATGCATTATATGTTCATTCAAAGCTCCATAAAAAAGATAAGGATGAGAATCATGAGGGAAGCTGTTCAGTTATTGATGCTTATCTTAAAAAAGATTGTCAAAGATAAAATATTCAAATCCCTTCTAGTTGTGTATTAATGGACATAAGCACTAAACTCAGTTCATCCAATCATTACATTCCAGTTTGCTCAGATTTTAGTTTGTTTCTTTTAAGGTAACATTTTATCTTCCCTTCTTCTCTAGCTTGTGGGATGACATTGGGGATGTGAAACTAACTTGTGACACCTGAAACTTATTTAATATCTCTTTTCTTCCAGAATTTAATCTATGCTGAGATTTGTGAATCCTCCGGTGATAGATTAGACCGACATTAACTGTAAAAGTTTTGTCACATGGAAAGCATTAAAAGGACTTCTCTCCAGTGTGAATCCTCTGGTGTCTGATAAGATGTGACTTCTGTGTAAAAGCTTTATCACATTTAGAACACTGATATGACTTCTCTCCAGTGTGAATCCTCTGGTGTGTGATAAGATGTGACTTCACTGTAAAAGCTTTATCACATTCAGAACACTGATATAGCTCTCCAGTGTGAATCCTCTGGTGTGTGATAAAACTTGACTTCTGAGTAAAAGCTTTATCACACTCAGAACACTGATATATCTCTCCAGTGTGAACCCTCTGGTGTGTGAGAAGACTTGACTTCTGAGTAAAAGCTTTATCACATTCAGAACACTGATATGACTTCTCTCCAGTGTGAACCCTCTGGTGTGTGATAAGATGAGACTTCACTGTAAAAGCTTTATCACATTCAGAACACTGATATGGCTTCTCTCCAGTGTGAACTCTTTGGTGTACTATAAGGTCTCTCT
This sequence comes from Staurois parvus, assembly GCF_062004578.1. Taxonomy (NCBI): domain Eukaryota; kingdom Metazoa; phylum Chordata; class Amphibia; order Anura; family Ranidae; genus Staurois; species Staurois parvus. The sequence continues at coordinate 485,447 of NW_028318203.1, forward strand.
TGCGTGTAAAAGTTTTGTCACATTCAGAACAATGATATGGCTTCTCTCCCTTGTGAACCTTCTGTTGTGTGATATATTTTCTCTCCATTGTAAAATCTCCAAACAAGAAGTAGTTTAAAATGACTCATCTTATGTATATGTGGTTTGGATTTTAGTGTAAAGCCATTGTCACTTCCAAAACACTGAAATTCCTTTACTCCTGTTGTCCTCTGAGGCTGGATCAATGTGGAAGAGGATCCAAACCATGACTTTTAGAACACAGATATGACTTGTATCCCGTGTGAATCCTCCAGTGAGCTGCAATAAAGACTTTCAGTCAATTAAGACACCCATATGTCTTGTTTTCCATGTGAGCTGTATTCATGAAGACCAACATGACCGAAAACTTGGTTCATCAATCCACCTGTACCAAAAAAAAAAAAGTTAAAATTCTATATAAAGGGCTACATAAAGTTGCTTTCTATTTTTAATGTTCATTACTAAATAAATCTTATGAATAGAAAGAATATGTACAGCATTATCTACAGTATTTTTTTTAATCAAATAGATTTTATTAAGAAAGTTTATAAGTGCGCACAGTATTCCCAACATTCAGCCCAGACAATGGAGTCATACATTCTCACGTATAGGCAGTTGTGGCACTGTTACAGATCATACAGAACAATAACTTGCTTTGTCTATGGTGTCACTTTTACAGGATCATACCCCAAGTATGGGTCCCCCATGTAGTTACCATTCAGTAGGATACAACTGGCTCGTTTTCCTTCTATGGGGCTAAAAAAGCTAAAATTTTAAAAACCTATGCTGTTAATGTGGAGATCACCTGCTCAATCCACTGTTGTCTGCTGGGAGTTTGAGATGATAGCCAAGATCGGGATATTTTTTATGGTCAAGCAGCCTCACTATTGCTATATGACTTGTAATAGGAGGAGGTGTAAATAATTCCTCCTCTATTGAGACCAAGAGGCACACCCGAGGAATATTGAACACCAACGTTATAATACTGGTCACATTGTTCCACTTTTTGACTAATTTTGGACATCTCCAAAACATGTGTATCAAATCCTCGACATCACCACTACAATTGTGGTCATAAGGGGAAATCCCTCCTGTCCTAGCTGAACAATTGAGCTGGATTCCTGAAAGCTCTATGCAAAAGAAATGACTGAGTTTCTGTGAAGAGGACAGAGAGATGAGAGGTATGGAGGTCACAATCACCTCCCACCACTCTCTCTTATTTTCTCTGTTTCCCATTTCTTTCTAATAGGTCTTCGGCAAGAGTCAAAAGACTGGAATAAATATATGAGAGATCATGCCTTTCCCACTGGTGCCATCTGAAGCCCATTAACAAGTGTGAGAGTGATGTGAAATCTGTATCTGATGGAAGTAACAATCAACGGATGGGATCTAATGTGTCTACTAAGTCCCACCTGGTAAGATGTTGAAGTTGGGCAGCTATAATATAAAGACTAGCATTTGGTATTGCTAGGCCTCCTTGGTCTTCACCATACTGTAGAGTAGTGAGTTTGATTCTAGCTGCTTCTTCTAAATTGTCATGGAAATTTTGTATTTACAGGTTGAACTTTAAATGTGTCATATATTAGTGTTATTCATATGTCTCTCGTGTGGCTTAATTAAAGCTCTGAAGGCTGCAATTGGGCCATGCGCATGTACAATGTATGTATTACAGTACTCAGCTCGGTAACGGATGAGATGGCAGATCTGCGCTTATAGACCGGCGTGTATACCACCACGGCATTCGATGCGAATGCCGCCGGCAGTAGGCCGCGGGCCTGTATCCACATATCAACAGAATAGTACCACATGGACTCCGTACCGCAAGGCGCCAAGCAGTGCGAACTCCGTGTGTAGGCTCATGTAAATCTTACAAGCCATTACCGACCTGAAACTGTATCTGGATGGATGTGTTTTAATAAAGATCGTATCGGCCCATTCAGATACAGACTGGCACTGTTTAATCTAGGGGATGCTTGTACAGAGAATTTACATACCACTAGGAGCTAATAGGATGGGAAGTTTGCTCTCCTCAGAGAGTTCATGGGGGGGAGGGGAGGATTGGTGTAAAGGGGGAAGGTTGCTTCCCTCAGAGAGCTCATGGAGGGAGGGGAGGACTGGTGATAGATAAGAGGAAAGGCTACGCTCCAATTGGAATGTACATCCTGTGTATAGGCACTCCCCATGCATTGTTCTGTGGGAGGGGATTGACCTGACTCATGTGGGGGGCGTGTGTGTTGTGTGTGTGTGTAATAAAACCGGGGGCTGAGTCTGAAGCCAGCCTCTATGTGAATTCCAACAGCAACCTGAGAGTGTCATGTGATCATTCCTAGGTACCTGGAGCTCCATTTCCCCACATCTCAAGATAGCTAACCCAGTTGGAGGCGCAGGAATCGTGGAGCTAAGCTGCAGTCACAGTAAGCGAAGTTCGCACAGCTTTATGGGGGATTTCTGCGCATCCAACCGTGGGTACTCACGGTAAGGAAAAATTTGTTCAAAGTGAATTTCCAAGACAAAATGAGCTCCCCAAACTGGGAGTCTATACTGGAGAACCACTTACGAGGTGTCCACATGGGAGAATTGTGGAGTATATAGAGGAATTGTGGGGTCCATATCTTCTCTTGTTCATAGATTTTATTGGAAAGAGATAATAGTTTTACAAGGAGCTCATAACAATGTGATTGCAGGACTCACCAACAGTAAGTCAGAAGGGGTACAACCCTTAGAGGTAACGTACAGGTTGTAATTTGTACAGTACAAATAATATCTTCATACATTAAAGTGGAGTTCCAGTGAAAATAAAAAAAAATAAAAGTCAGCGGCTACAAAAACTGTAGCTGCTTACTTTTAAAAGACGGGCACTTACCTGTCCCTCGATCTCGTGGTGTCCTCCCAAAAGCCCGTTTCACCGGCCACCCTGTGTTTCCAGTGTGGCATCTTCAGTGTGGGCACCCAGCTGTGACAGTTTGCGGCTTCACATCCGGGTGCCCACTGAGCATGTGCGAGTATCTCTGTGCTTTGTGAATGGTCCCGTAGTCTTCTAGGACCTTTCATGTGTCCCAGAAGACTACAGGGAGGGAGGGGGGAGGACAACTTCCACTTCTGATCACCTAGGTGATTGCAGCAGAAGTGGGAGCGGATACCTGTCAATTTCGGTTACTACGGTGTTGGGCCTATTTATCGCATACCAGGGATCATGGATCAGTTTGAATACATCAGAATACTTGAAGAGGTCATGCTGCCTTATGCTGAAGAGAAAATGCCCTTGAAATGGGTGTTCCAACAAGACAACGACCCCAAACACACCAGTAAACGTGCAACCTCTTGGTTCCAGACCAACAAGATGGACCTTATGGAGTGGTCAGCCCAATCCCCGGATCTTCATCCAATAGAAAACTTGTGGGGTGACATCAAAAATGCAGTTTCTGAGGCCAAACCAAGAAATAGAGAAGAACTGTGGAATGTGGTCCAATCATCCTGGGCTGGAATACCTGATCACAGGGGCCAGAAGTTGGGTGACTCCATGCAACACAGATGTACAGCAGTTCTCAGAAACAGTGCGACTACAACCAAATATTCATGAAGTCATTCAAAGGAAAGCAAAATCTTCAAACACTTCTCAGTTTATATATTTTTTTAGAGGAACAACACAAATTTGATGTATTTTCTTCATGTTGTGATTTGGAATAGAATGTGTCGTGTTCCCAATTCATTTGTGTGGATGGAAATAAAAGCTATTAGAAGGATTTTCAGCTTTAGTCACTTTTTTCAACACACTGCTATTATTTTGAACACAACTGTATATGGTATGAAGTGTAAGGTGGTGGAGCTGGTAGCTGTGTATATAAAGGTGGAAATCAAACCTCTGACATGGGGGTCACATTTACATATGTTATGTGACAGTAGGCAGGTGAAATCACCTGGTTGCGTCCTGGATGGACGATACATTTGTCCAAGGTTTAGACTATATGGGGATTTGTTCCACTAGGGGGGAAGTGCTGAGTCCTTCAGCACTGAGGTAATGAGCCCAGCTGAAGATAGTGGGCTCATTAAGGCCTTTATAAAACTCCCCAGCCTGCTTAGGGAGTTGCTCCAACCTGGAACCAGATCTGTGCCTGAACTGACTGGGGAGCAACATCCTATCTGTGTGCAGTGAGACAAAAGCCTGTATGGCTAAGCCTCCAACTAACAGGGGCTAGGTATAGCATCAGGCTATACCTGGTGGATAGCTAGGGAAGCTATGTTGTACAGTAAGTATCCAAGTTGGCCAGGATTTGATGTTTCTTTTTTTTTTTTTTCCGTTTTTCTGTAAATATTGTAAATAAACTGCACCTTTTTGTTTTTTTCACCTCCATTGTTGTGCTGTGCCTGTGTTTTGTGTTGTGCACCCATCCAGGGGGTCACACACACCCACTGCTGAGCGAACCCCGTTACAGTGTTCAAACCTGGTCATGTCTAGGAGGGAGGGGGTTGGTGTGTAAGTGGGAGGAACAAAAGTGATTGATCTGAAGATATCTAAAAAGTTCAGGTCTAGATATTTTGTGGGAGTCACATAGAATTTGGAAGGGTATAAAGGAGTCTGGTGCTGTGAAATTGTAAGTTTGAACTAGACTAGCTCTAGGACAAGCATGAAAAGAAGATGGAGGCATCCATGCCGGATAAAAGCCTGGATTGAGGAGGTATGCCATGAGTGGGTTATGGGGTGACTGTAAGGTGTATCAGAACTTTAGACTGTCCCAGATAGATGGGTAGTGTGACGGAGCGTAGGCAGGACAGAACACACAGAGTAGATGGCAAACGCACAAAGCTTTATTGAGACAAACAGACGGCAGTCACCGAATAGGGGAGTTCGCAGGGAGGGTGAATACGCCAGTCCAGGATGACACGGAAGGACCAACACACTTAAAGTCCAGCACCGAGAGCCAAGGAAGAGTCTCTGTAGCAAGTAAAGTCTCCCCCAGCTCTGGGAGAAGGGGGGTCCTAGGCAGTCTTGGGTCTCTGCCAAGCCTGGCCACAAAAGGTCCCGGCCACAGCTCTTGGGCTCCTTCCGTCAGCTACCCAGCAGTGAATACCTCGGGAGCGCTGCATGAGCTTATTAAAACTGGTCGGACCCCCCTAGTCACCTAGGCAACAGGGGGGGGCCAGAGCTAGGGTGGCTCAAGCTTGCCTTAGGAATTAGTTTCATATTTGCAGGAGGGGGGGATGAGGGGCATGGATGAGAGATGGCAGAGAGAGAGAAGGGACAGAGAAGGGGCTGAGAGGGGGGGCAGCTGTGACAGGTAGTGTTGAGTAATTAGGTCTTGCAGTGAGCGATGGTCTCTGGAGTGTAGCCATAGTAAATTGGCAACTGATAAGGGGTCACAATCTAATGACTCTATAGCAACCCATGGGGGGGGTCACTTTTACTGCGTGATATTTAGGGAGTTGAGCAAGGTGTGCAGCTTGGAAATATTTTGCAAAGTTCGGAAGCCCCAGACCACTCTATGTTTCGGTGAGGTACGGATGGACCTGGGCAGATGCAGTTTAATAGTGCCCCATACATAAGTGGTGCCGCGACACTAATATGCAGAGGAAACAAAAAGGTATATATATGGGTAGGACCCAATAAAGATATAATATTTTGGGCAGAATTGTCATTTTTTACAACTGTGATACAACCCATCCATGAGAGGGGTAGTTTGGACCAGGAGGTCATAAGATTGGTAAGGTGTGTTAACATAGGAGGGTAGTTAGCAGAATATAGAATATTGAGGTCTGCCATCAGCTTGGGTCCTAAATCAGGAATATATTGACTGGACCAAGAGAAGGGTGGAGGACGTTGTAGTTGTGACACAGTTAAGGAGGGTAAAGAGATATTAAGAGCTGTAGACTTTTTGGGATTCGCAACCAGGTCCAAAATCACTGCAAATTGGTCCAGGCATTGGAGAAGGTTGGGTGCTGAGATCAAAGGAGAGGATTTGAAGAGGAGATTGTCATCAGAGAAAAAGCATAACTTATGATGATGACCACCAAGTTCTAATCCTTTAATATTTGTGTTAGTTCTTATCAGCTGTGCTAAAGGTTCATTCGCTAGAAAAGGAGGGGGGGGGGAGGGGCAGCCTTGCCTCATTCCACTTTGTATAGAAAAAAAGTCTGACTTGTAACCCACGTTACCTCAAGTAAGCCCTTGGGGAGGTGTAAAGGGGTGATATCCATTGGAGTCAAAGGCTTTTTTTATGTCTAAGGAAAGGAAACAGCCGGGTATGCGGCGTATGCAAGCTGCATGTTCTAGGAAAATCACTCTGTGGTCTCGGCTTGGCAGAGGGGGGTTAAAACCCATCTGATCCTTGTGTACCAAGGTGCCTATGATGGAGTTCAGCCATGCAGATAGGATTTTTCTAGGATTTTATCATCCAAGTTAAGAAGGGAGATTGGTGTGTAATGAAGCCATGTGGTGTGATCTGATTGGGGTTCAGGTAGCATAGAAATGACTGCTGTTAGGGAGTCTGAGCAGAAAGAATAACCTTTGAGTAAGGCAATAAATGCATTAACCAATAAAGGTGGAAGGAGGTTAGTAAATATTTTGGAATATAGGGATGTAAGCTGTCTGGGCCAGGCCGCTTATTAGACTTTAGGGACTTGATGGAGTTCGGGACCTCAAGTTCTGTAATAGGTGTTTCCAGGGAAGAACATTGAGAAGCTGAGAGTGTTGGTAGAGATAGGCTTGAGAAAAGTTCAGTGGCCTGCGATTCATCATAGGAGCCGGTCTCAGAGTATAATTCTGCTAGATGTTTGTGGAAGACCTGTAATATTTTATTAGGATGGCTGGTGTGTGAAGTTTTTGTAATCTTTAAATGGACAAGTCTGTGTGTGTGGTCTGAGGTTCGCAGTCCCAGGGCTAGAAAAGTGTCAGGTTTGTTTGCGTTCATATAATGTTCATGTCTGGATTGGCGTAGAACTTTTCATCTGATTCTGTCAAGAAAACATCTATTTCTAGCCTTGTCTTGTCCAGGACAATCTATGAGAAGGTGAGGGGTCTGATTGGAAGGCTTTGTTGGCCTGATGAAATGAGGTTTCTAAGCGGTGATGGATTGTTAGCTGTCCTTTCTTGAGATGTGAGGCTTGGCTGATACAGGCTCCTCTAATTACAGACTTATGGGCTTCCCAAAAGGTCAGGAGAGAGATGTCATCAGTTGTGTTATGTGTCAGGTATTCTTTGATGGCTAGTTCAATGTCCAGTCTGTGGGATGGGTGAGCCATTTAGACTCCATGTAGTGCTAGTTTGTTGGGGTACTAAGGAGGAGAGGGTGAAGAGGACAGCTTTGTGACCAGTTCAGGGGTAAGGTATGATGGTTCAGGATAGGAGGGCTGGGGACATACCTCTAGTCAGAAATATATGGTCAATGTGGGAGAAAGTTTTATGTGGATATGAGTAGTATGTATAGTGTCTTCTAGCTGGGTTATCTTCTTGCCATGTGTCTATGAGAGAGTGTTGTTGGAGTTGTCGCTGGAAGGAGGATGTGGATGGATAAGAGGTTATGGGGGATTTGTATAGAAAGGGATAAACTAGCTGGCTGAAATTGCCACATAGGGAATCTATTACTTGTAGCAAATGGGAGTTAAGACTGCAATTGGGACATAGTATGAAGCTATAGTGACCTCTGAGTCAAGGTGACCCACTAGAAAATATAACGGCCCTCTGGGTCCCAGATCCCTGCCTTGGGTGTAAATGGAGTAGAGCAGTGGAAAGCTTTGAGTACACCTGTGTGTTTAGTTGCGGCAGAAGCCATATAAACCTGTGGGTAGGAAGAGCTGAGATATTTCGGCATATGGCTGGCAGTGAAATGAGTCTCCTGCAGGCACACCACATCTGCTTTGGCATGGGCAAAGGATTTGAAGGCCTTAATTTTTTTATTCCCCGAACATTCAGGGTAAGTATATTTATTGGAGCCATGATAAAGGACAGATGCAAAGCTGATTGTAGGTGTTGCATCATGGCGACATCATCACCCCTGGGACAGGAATAAGAGAAAGAAAGGAGGAGAGAAGTGGGGGAAGCAAGGTTAGTAAAGAGAGAAATGTCTGACAAAACAGGTCAGGAGGCCAAAAGGCCATGATGTGAAAACAGGTAGGTTGTCCATCTGTCTATGTCACTGGGATATAAATGGATGGAAAACAAAAGTCCTGGGCAGGCCCAACTCAGGGCTACCAAGGAAAATGTGGGGGAGCAGTGAACATCTTCAGAAGTCACAGAGGCCAAAAACAAGATATTAAACATCCGTTTGGTAGTGGAGTCAGGCCAAGGATAGACTATTGGGAATAAGATGTTAGCCTGCAGATATAAGCAGTTGGTAAGTGTATGCATTGTTCAAAGAGGCTATGCTTGGCTGGGTATCATGGGCATTAAACAGCATTAGACCTCAGCTGGATGAAAGGGTGATCCGTTTGTTATTTTGTTGTCCAGCTATTGGTAGAAGGTTTAGCTAACAGCATTGAGCTGTTAGTTGCAAAAATTGTAGAATTATACTAAATATATATTTTTTTGTTTACAAACGTTTTTATTTTTTAAGAAATAGACTTCAAAATGGCATTACAACTTCAAATAGAATATACAAGAGAAACAAGGAACAACTGCAGTATTCATTTCAAAGGTGAAATTATGTAGAATAAAGGGAAAAAGAGAAAAGAAAAAAAAGAGAAAAGAAATGAAGTACATGAGCAATATAGGTAGAGAGGTAGGCAGAGTTATAAAACGACCAACAAAGTAACTCAATCAATCAAAGCATAAATGGTCCTTATTGATCTAGTAAATGCCTGTGAGTTCTCCAAAGTTCCCATTTTCTGTCAAATAAATGCATCTTATCCAATAGAGTATAATGAATTCTCTCCATGAGCATCACCGCATCAACTCTGCAGAACTGTGGTCAATGGTACTGTGAGGGATTTCCAATGTAGGGCAATAGCCCATAGGGTGGATATACAAATGCTATGGATTAGCCTCATAACCTCAGTCTGAACTCCCGAGATAGGGGCTCCCAGTAGGCAGGACTGCATAGACAGATGCACCGGAGCACCTGCCACTGTAAAGGCAACTTCAGAACCTTTGTGCCACACCACTGAGAGGCTTGGGCAGGCCCAAAATATATGCACTAGAGTACCAGCAAGGCCACAGCCCTGGAAACAAAGGTGGGGCATCCCTGGATACATGGCGTGTAGTCTAGATGGGGTATGATACCATCTGGTTATTACTTTGAGGGCCGTCTCACAGACAGAAAGATCTAGAGCTCTTACACACATTATCCACCATGGAATCCCAATCCTCATCAGAAAAAGTGACATCACGATCAGCCTCCCATTTCTGTCTATAAAGAGGGGGTGAGGGAAAGAAAGTAACCAAAAATTGGCGATACAAATCTGAAATAAGACCCCTGCCCCTAGGAGAGTCACGGCTAATACATTCAAAAAATGAAATCGGAGATGAAGGCGTAAGACCAAAATGTGAATTATAAAAATGTCTAATCTGTCGATAATGATAATATTCACGAAGCGGAATATCAAAAAGTATGCGTAGCATCTCAAAAGGAATACAAGATCCTCCTCTCTGAAAGTCAGATAACCTAATAAAGGACCTATCATACCACCAACGGAATACCTGTGAAGATGAGAATGCTGTAATAAAATTTGGGTCACCAAAAAATGATGAACCTGGTGAGACAGAGGAGACAAGATTCAATTTAAGTTTATAACGGGACCAAAACATCAATGATTGGGCAACAATGGAATTATAGAGCAATAACGAGCGCGGAGGAAATTTTGGACCATAATACATCTGGTAAATAGAATGGATGTATAGACTGAGATTCAAATCTGATCCATGGGACCTGGGAAGTAATAGTCACCCATTGTGATAGCTGTGCGAAATGGGCTGACAGGTAGTAAAGCCAGAAATTGGGGAGACCTAGGCCTCCCACCCATTGTGACCGGTAGAGGACCGATGAAGTAAAACGAGGGCGTTTGTTACGCCAAATAAAATGATTAATAATCCGTTGAAAGCGATCTAAGAACGTTTTTGAGACAGGGATTGGGAGTGATCTAAATAAAGTAATTTAGGGAAGACATTCATTGTTACTGCCGTGACTCTGCCAAGAATGAGATAGGGGATCCATGCCAGATCTTCAATAGAGGTGAGAGGCGTGACACACATGGTGGCCAATTAGAAGCAAATAATTTTGAGTATCTGGGGGTGAGGTTTATACCTAGGTATGAAATCTGATCTGTGGCCCAACGAAATGGAAAAGAATTGCGGAGAGATGCACCCAGGGAATCAGGAACATTAATAGGCAGAACTACTGATTTAGTAAAATTTACAGTAAGACCTGATACTGTTACAAAGTCATTCAATAATGAGCAGAAGTCAGGCAATGACACCAACAGTTTAGTAAGGAAAAGCATAACATCATCTGCATACATACAAATTGTGAAATGTGAACCAATAATGGGGAACCAGAAATGTCTGAGTGTGATGATTGCAATTGCCAAGGGTTCCAAAACAAGCGCCAATAATAAGGGTGAAAGAGGACAACCCTGACGGGTACCTCCGCCTAGTGTACAAAATACAGAATTGCAGCCTGGAAGTCTTATTCTTGTTTTGGGGGGAGTCATACAAAGCATGTACACCAGACAGAAATTCATCACTAAAGCCCATCTTCTGCAGTAATGAAAACAAGTATGGCCAGAGGACACTATCAAAGGCCTTGTTAATGTCCCGGCTCAGCAACAAAACTTCTTTAGAATGCAAATTGACGTCCTGAATAACATTTAATGTGAGAGGAATATTGTCCGTGATAAGTCTGCCTGGGATAAATCCTGATTGCTCCGGTGAGACCAAAGAGGAGATAATGGGGCCAACCTATCTGCCAGAATGAGGCTAAATATTTTCAGATCATTGTTCATCACTGAGATTGGTCTATAGTTTTGAGGTAAATGATGGTCTTTCAGGGGTTTAGGTAATAGAGACAGGTTAGCCAAGAGTATCTCCTCAGGAAACCTACCGCCCTGCAAAACATCATTGAATAATGACATCAAAGAGGGAGCCAATGTAGGAGCAAAATGTTTATAATAACTGGCCGTGAACCCATCAGGGCCGGTGCTGTGGAAGTTCTGAGTGCACTAATCACACAGGATATTTCCTTCAAAGTGCATGGGGCATTGGGAGAGGATATCTGAGAGGGTGTGAGAGTGGGGAGGGGTATAGAATCAAGCCATGAGCCATTTGAGGAAGCAGAAGTTGGTTGCAGAGGAGCTAATAGGGTGGAATAAAATTTTTCAAAAATACTCAGGACTTCACGAGGAAGAGAGGAGATACTGCCGGATTTAGTACGTAACTTGTAGATATGTGGGGGTCGTATTGAAAGGTTTAATTTCTGTGCCAACATAGTAGACCCTGAATTACTATGTAATAAAAAGGAGGCCTTTGACCAGCGTAGAGCTTTTTCAGTTTTCTGGGATAGTAAAGTATTCAGTTCTAGACGCTTTTGCGATATCATGGTTTGTTACGGAGAGATGGATTGCCATCATGAGCCCTATAATGTGCTTCTAATTCTCGGGTAAGTTTCTGAATTTGTTTCCACCGCTCTCTATTTCTAGAAGAAGCCATAGAAATAAGGTGACCTCGCAGGACTGCCTTATGGGCTACCCACAAGATGGCCGGGGAGATATCAGGAGTTGTGTTTGACTGAAAGTATTCTTGAATGGAAGTAACTACTTCATGGCGGGTGTTAGTATCCGTAAGCATAGAGTCGTTAAGTCTCCAGGAGTAGGGAGTAGGGGCTAGACCTATAAAAGTGATAGATAGCGCGATAATATTATGATCTGACCAGGGGCTTAAATGAATGCAAGCTTTCCTAGAGTTAGCCAGCAGAATGGGGGAGCAATAGATATAATCTAGTCTAGCATAAGAGTCATGTGGGTGGGAGTAAAATGAATAATCTCTAGCTCCTACATTATGTGCCCTCCAGGAGTCTACCAGTTGAAGTGTGTCTAATTTTTTGGTAAGGGATTTTGGGAAGGCCTAGGAGGATGGTGAGAACGAGCTTTGGTCTAAAAGGGGGTTAGCCACCAAATTAAAATCACCTCCCACCAATAAACGAGGGGATAGAAACCTATAAAGAATTTTGAAAAAACGGGAAAAGAAGGATGCTTGCGCCAAATTTGGTGCATAGACATTAGCGATCGTGAGTTTACGACCCGAGAGAGTGCCTTTAATAATGACAAATCTGCTCTCAGGGTCACGTGCCGAGGGTTTTTTTACTACAAACACATGGGAATAACATGCCCCTTCCCTGCTCATCCCGGGGAACTCTGGTAAGGACCTGCTGATCTACCAGGTCCCCAATTAGGACACGCAGGGCCTGCACCCTTTCCCGATCCTTGGGAAGGTGGGTTACCAGATACCTGGTGGGGAGACTGAAGTTGAACTCCAACCTGTACCCCTTCTTGATCAAGTCGAAGATGTACAGATTCGAGAAGATTGAAGCCTACTGAGGGAGAAAGGTCCCCAGTCTTCTTTCCATTGGGACGTTCAAGTCATTGAGATGAGACTTGGTGGGCC